>NC_054377.1:95392503-95517503 GCF_017654675.1 Xenopus laevis
ACATGGGATAAACAGGGCATCATGCACAGCATCTTCTCAACTTGTAAAGAGAATGGGCAGTACTGGGGGGGCAAGCTGGTGCACATCAGGAGGGTAAACTACCTTTCATGTAAGGGTTTCATTCTGCTCTATTATTAGTGTTTGTCAAGGCAAGATTTTTGCTAAATGGGGGTATGAGCTATTCATTTTCTCATTCTTCAGTGATTTGTTCATCATCTTCATTTATTTTAATGGCAATGTTCCCTCTAATTCCATCACCGTTTTGTGCACAAAGAAATTCTTTTGTGTGCGCAGTTTTTAAAAACGGTGTGTTCAGGTTAGAATTAATACAAAATTTTGTGTTTTCACACAAATTCTTTGTGCACACAAGAATTTGTTGTGTGCGCTGGCCTCAAACTTGTGTGCACACCCACAGCGCACACCTTAGAGGGAACATTGGGCCCCCAGCAAGTTACACAGTGCTTTTCATTAATGTATAATTTAACAAACAAAGTTCACAGGATAACAATAACATAAGAGGGCCCTACTCACAAGAGCTTACAGTCAAAAGGTCTATCCAGGAAGAACTTATCACTGTAGAATGAGAAAAAATAAGAGATCGTATACTCCCCATTTAGATATGAAGCAGGCAGTGTAAGTTGTAACTAAAAACATAAGAGTAAATGTACATTAGTTGTGTATGCATTTGGTGGTTGTTTTGCAAATGCTGTTAATTACTGTGAAGTAAGGGGTTTACCATGGGACTCTGATATATTGTTTTGGTTAATTTTTGTTTTTTTCAGTGTTAATAAAAGAAAATTCTGTGGAATATGCTTGCTATAATACTTTCACACATGCATGATACTTTTTTTTTCTTCTTCCAGGTATCTACCTTTCAGATCTCACATATATAGATTCTGCATACCCATCTACAGGGAGCATCCTAGAAAGTGAGCAGAGATCAAACCTGATGAACAACATTCTTCGGATAATCTCTGACCTCCAAACATCCTGTGAATACGGTGGGTATACAATGAAAGTGGTGGTATTACATTGATGGTGGGTGTATATGAAGGCTAACAAGATCATTCTCTGTTGGATGTGCCTTGCAATTAACTCGGTATGATTTGCGGTGCCTAAGTTTGAGATTCTGTTCTGTTTATTAGACATACCTGTCCTGTCTCATGTCCAAAAATATCTGAACTCAGTGCGGTACATTGAGGAGCTTCAGAAATTTGTAGAGGATGACAATTACAAGTAAGTAGAGCTCTATTTTCTGTATCCATAGTATTCCACACTTGCTTAAAAACAATTGGTATCTCCCAGAAATGTTCATGTCTTTGACAGAAACTGATACTTATTTCAGATCAGTTTAACACTACCTTTTATTATCGTTAATACAATGTCATAACTTTTTTTTATCTCATATTTCTTCGATTCTCCAACTTTACACTTATCAAAGAATCCTTCATTTGCATCAATTTAAGCTTTGCAGACTCAAAGACCATGCTCTGGCTTCCTTTCTCTTTCGCAAACAGGTTTTTTAAATCTTTGAGGTATCATTCAAATATTTTTTTTAACAGTATCTTGCCAACACCTGAAAACAGATTCTAAACTTTTGGACCCTAGTGTATTTGTCTGAGACATTTACCATTGATAGTGAAGCTTAATATAAGGTGGCTGTTTGATTATGCAGGAGACGTATGACCAGGGTTGTATTAGGCACCGTTGGTTTCCTGCTCCCTTCTGTTTTGGCACAGTGCCTAGCTGTGATGTGCTGATCAAGAAGGGCCACCCCCTTAAAGCAGCAGCAGCCTTATGCACAGGAGTTATGTGCCTGTTTGGTAAATATTGTCATGGATATGATACAACTGTTCAGTCTGTTATTGTTCTCAGGGAACATAAGGTGATGCTGCATTGGGTGTTGGAATTATCTGCTTGGTTCACTTGTGAACACAACTTAGAAGACAAAGTTGTTTTCTATATTCTCTACTGTAATCATATGTTTATCTCATTCTCCATTCATGGTATGTCAGAGCTACACCTTGTTACATTAGGCAAATCTCAGAAGCATCTCTTTGTTCTTAAGAACAGTGATACCCAACCAGTGGCTCTCAAGCAACACGTTGTTCATCCACCCCTTTGATGTTGCTCCCAGTGGCTTCAAAGAAGGTGCTTATTTTTGAATTCCTGGCTTGGAGGCAAGTTTTGGTTACATAAAATTCGGATGCACTGCCAAACAGAACCTCCTGTAGCCTGACAGTCAACATAGGGTCTAGCAAATAGCCAATCACAGCACATATTTGGTACTCCAAGAGTTTTTTTTTATGCTTGTTGCTCCTCAAATCTTTTTATATTTGAATTTGGCTCACAGCTAAAAAAACAGTTGGGGATCCTGCTCTAGAATAAGGCCCATCTCCTATGCAACTAAGACATTTCTGTATGCAGTATTAAGCTGGCTGCAATTATTATGGGAATGTACAATTTATCTACAGTAGCAGAAAAGGTCAACCATTTCATATACTTACAGTATATATGTGCCTGGAATTAGCTCTCCTGTATGAGCAGTTTTGCTGATAAAATTGATGGTCACTGTGTGCCAGAAATTGAATTTGTCTTTTTGGTGTTGCAGTTAAATCTTTAAATCTATGGAAATGTGTTGAAGTAGATTACAAGTAGAAGCAGAGATTTCACAGTGGAGGAATATACAGCATAGTAGTAATGAAATTAGATACAATCAGATGTTTGCTTTCAGACATACTGCAAGTAAAGATTACCTTCCGGTCAGTTGCTATGGGTTACTAAGCATTCTTCAAACCTCTGACTTCTGTTATGTTTCTCCGAAAAACTAAAATTTAAAGCCATACTGTTCAGTGTTAGGTGTTAAGATTGTGGCTGGCGCAACACTCCTCCAGCAGGTGGCGCTCCAAACTCTGTCCTCCTATTCCGCCACTTCATGGCCAATGCTTATTTATATACTTGCTTCTGTCCTTCCACAGCCCCATCCAGTCACATCAGAGAGGTGTGGGTATGTAGTAAATGACGGTGTGCTTGGTTAAAGGAACAGTAACAGTGGAAAATGAAAGTGTTTTAAAATAATTCAAATATAATGTACTGTTGTCCTGCACTGGTAAAAGGTATGTGTTTGCTTTAGAATGAGTACTATAGTTTATATAAATACGTTTTTGTGCAATGATGGGGCAGCCTTTCAAGCTGAAAAAGGAGAAACGGCACAGGTTACTTAGTATATAACAGATAAGGAATATGTAATGGAATACAATGGTATTCTGCGGAGTGCATCTGTTATCTATTATGTAACCTCTGTGCCATAAACAGCTCCCCCATAGATACCCAGGAACTTATTTGTACAAACTATAGTAGTGTTTCTGAAGCAAACACACCAGTTTTACTAGTGCAGGGCAACTATGCATTACATTTTAAATTACGTTTACAAATTTTCATTTATTTAGTGGACTGTTCCTTTAATAGAGGGAGAATTAGGGTCAGGGATTGGCTTCTTGTTTTTGTAAAATATATTTTGAACAACATAATGTTTATTTGGAACCTAAAGTAAAACTGCAATTAGCCCAATTCTATGTAATGATGGAACATATTATACATAAGTGTCCACAATATTTCCAAGTTTTCCATATAAAAACATAACACACGCATGGTAAACTTAATAGAATTACTTCTCCTTTAAATCTTGACCAGTGGTTTTAGCCAGGCCTAGAAGCCAGAATTGTATTAGTTCCAGATGAGAGTAGCATTTTTTTTCTCCAGCCATTTTATCATTGTTGTTTCCCTCACTCGGTTTTATTCTGTTTATTAAAATAAAGAAGAAACAAAGGGTCTTTTTGTTGTGATCTTAGCTTCTACCCTTAATTCTTCACCTGTAGGATTTATGCAGTATATACTATTCTAAATATAATATATATATAGATATAGATATAGATATATATTTATTATTATTTTATTATTATTTTATTATTATTTTATTATTATTATTATTATTATTATTATTACATTTATTATTATTACATTTATTATTATTATTATTATTATTTTCTATGGCAGTTACGCAATTAAAGTGGAACTCTCTATAAAATTATATGTTAGTGATATCACTGAAAGCCAAGACTGGGTGCAGTCCTCGAGTATATGTGTCCCAACATTGCAAAGAAAAGCTGCATTCACTGGGCCTATACATTTAAAAATGATAACTAACCCCCCCTTATGAGAAAGCAGCCCCATCCCCTTCCATCCATTTCCCCTCTCCCTGCTTCCTACCCTGTCCCTGGCTGTAACGCTGACATATCCATGCAGAGTAGTGCACCATATCTCATGTGCACCATCTTCAATATATTTGGATCCTCTTCTTTTCCTTTGGCAATATACAGAGCTTTCCGGTGCATGCGCAGTAGGTGCGAATACTAGACTGGCTCCAACTGCACATGTGCTTAAAAGCTTCGTGTCGGCGGTCCCTTTGCTGCAGAAATCCAAAGATACCAAAGATGGAGCCCATGAGCTCCGCTGCACTAATCTGCATGGATAATTTAATGCCAGGAACAGTAATGGACTATGTGGGTAGGGGGCGATAATGGGAAGGGTACGGGGGCTTTCTCTTAAGGGGGTTTAGTTCTCATTTAAATGTGCATTTAATTGATAGACTAACATTGGCTGGCTCCCCAGCTTTTGGCAAAGTGAAATCCAAATACATACAATGCCCTAAAAACACTCATGGGTGGGAAAAGAGACCCGAGTGACATTATTATGACACCTTTGAGACACCATAAACCAAAATGTAAATTATGTAACATGAAACAAAAAATAATTGTGAATAAATTATATCCAAGCGTAATCAAAAAAGTCAATGTGAAATCCATGCGAGATCATCGTAAACTCATTCAAATACATATTGTAAACATGTGTGGTTGATCGAAAGGGATGAAAGGAGGAACAAGAGATATATACCCATGCTTGCATCTGAAAAAGAACCTCTGTGTTCTGTCTGCAGTGATTGTATTTTTTTTTTATCCCATTGAAGGTATTATTTTGTGTTTTATTCTTATTTTTAAAAGACAGGTATGCTTTTTAACATAGTTTTTTTTTCTTCTTAAAGTGAAGTTGTCATAAAAAGGGATGGGCAAATTTTTTCGTCTTGTTTCGACACTGAAACAACACCCATAGACTTGTATGGCGGCGTGCGTAAAAAAAAAAAAAACGCACGTCAAAAAATTGCCGCCCATAGACTTTAATGGGCGTCGGTGACATTACGCCGGCGGCAATTTTTTTGAAGAAACCGATCAAATTCGCCCGTCCCTAGTCATAAATGACATAGAGACATGACATTTGCTACTTCTCTTAAGTTACTCAGTATTCATGACACAAACCTCTGCTTCAGACAGAATGGTATGATAACTATTTGTTTTATGAACAGCAAAATATTCCCGCTTTACCCTTCTGTGCTCCCAGATGCACCTTTTTAATGGGTTTTGTTCTGTATAAGTTATGCACTTACTCACTCTTACTCGTTCTAACAACACTTAAAATAGTTTTCGGTGCACAAAGCATGTTTATTTGCAAATAACTATAATATTGAGTTCAAAGTTGCAAACGGCAAATCTTTCCACTACAGCAAATATTTCTGCATCACAGTTTGCCAACAAACCTCATCTCAAGTCAAAGTTACATAAAGAAACAACAACAAGCACATCCTAGGAATGTACTTTTTTTCTTAATTTAAACTAATATCAACCTGCATGGCCAGTATATGGCTGATGTTAGAGCAGTTTTGTCACTGATTTGGATGGGGAAATCACAATTATCAGCATACAGTATATTAATGTGAGCAAAATCCCAGGCCTCTGTAAACCCCCATAACTTGGCTAAATTTTACATCTTCGTCAGAGAAACAACCTTATATATTCCATTAGAAAAATAATAATTAAGAAGCAGTGGGAAACCGCATTAAACATTAAAACGATAACATGTAGGCAATAAGTAGTACTTACTCAATGGTTACCCCTAGTCTCTCTAAAGAGATATACCATTACATTGCTAATTATAGTTCAGCATTACCATGGGTGGGGGGTACAATTGAACATCCCAGCCTTAAAGGAATACTATAAACCTATACATTTGTGTGGGAGAGGATTACTTTAATGGTTAAGTTAAGCAATTCTAGCCCCATACGGAACACTCTGAAATCAAAGCATGATATGCTCAAGCGTGAAGGCATCACCTCCCCTGAGTTAACATTTTTTTGGACAAAAGCAAATAAACGCTATGCGTTTCATTCTGTAAATGGGATCAATGTTTTATGCTGCTAATACGGAAGATGCTATTTAGCAAGGTTTTTAATGTTAGTCATATATTTAAAGGTTATTAAAACCAGTTTTTGTCCTTTGCTGTGTTCTGCACTGCTGCTTCTCACTAAAAGCACAATTGAAACAGTCTCACAGTAGTCGGCTCCTCTTCAGCCAGCACTCTTGTTCTCACAAGAACAGCCCTTCATGTTCTGTTATTAACAGAAGTGTGCAGGGCATTCTGGGAAGTGGAGGCTTGGCTGGAGGAGAGGTGACTACTTTGTTTTAGCGTAGCATCCACTTCAACAGTTTGTAATGTCCTCTATTTTTATGTTTCTAGCCTTTTAATACACAACTTTCAGTATTTAATTAGTGTTAAATATGTGATTGTGTTATTAAGTTAAACCTCTTTTAGTATGAGTAGAAAGTCTAATTCTAAGCAACTTTTCAACTGATTTTTTTCTTTTTTTTATAGTTTTTGAAATATTTGCCTTCTGATTCTTTTGATCTTTCAAACAGGGGTCACTGACCCCATCTAAAAAATAAAGGCTCTGTAAGGCTACACATTTATTGTTAATGCTACTTTCTATTATTCATCTTTCTATTCAGAATCTCTCATATTCCAGTCTCTCATTCAAATCAATGCATGGATTGCTGAAATGGCTGAAAAGCTGCTGAGTAGAAAGCTTAATAACGTAAAACCAGAAATATTAAGAAATGAAAACCAGCTGCAAATTGTCTCAAAATCTTTTGTCTGCATCATACTAAACATTAATTTACTGGTGAAAAACGTCTTTAAGCTCTCAACAAACATCTGATAGCATTCTAAAACAATCCTTTTATCTGCCTTTTCTATAAACATCAACCTTAATTGCATCCAAACCTTTCCTTGTCCTTTTATCTTTCTCATATTTTATCGGTTATTATCTGCCTGTCATTTATTGTGCAGTCAAATTTTTTCCTTTAAAAAATTCTATGTCCTTTCAAACTTGTAGACATGTGGGAGAAATTTCTATTTATTATATGAATATAGAAATAATGGAAATGGGCATTTTATCAAGGATATGCTATTGTCCTTACATGTTCTGCATGTTGTTTACTGTGCAGGCTTTCATTAAAAATTGAACCGGGGACCAGCACACCTCGTACAGCAGCTTCAAAAGAAGACTTAGTTGGTAAGCTCAGGAATGGATTATCATCTTTCTAACTTTATTGCTAAAGTTAGCAACTATTATTAAGACCCCTGTGTGCCAAAGCTAAAATATCTTGGGCAGTTTCCAAAACTGGGCCTTGCTGGCCAACCACTCTTGTCCTTATCTAATGGCTATGTTTGGCCAAAGGATGCAGGCCTCTGCAATCCATCCCAACTAATGAGATTCAAATAAAAAGCATGCTGACCATTTTTAACTTTACCTAGTGGGGCACTGCCGCCTGAGGCGAGAGCCTCAACTCGCCTCATTGGCGAAGCACCCCGGCTTTTGATATGTTCTTGTTGATGTCCATAAAGCATTTTACTTTGCTTCCTAGGTCCAGAAGTTGGGGCTTCACCTACAAGCTCGAGGAAAAGCATTCCAGTGGAAGGAGTATTGCTACCACCAACACCTCCCTCTCCACGAAACCTGATCCCCCATGGGCACCGCAAGTGTCACAGTCTGGGATACAAGTCAGTGCAAAATCCCTACTACATATTTCTTTTAAATAGCCCCGCTGTTATTGCAGTGAGTTGTTATATACGCTTGCTTCAAAGCCAGCATGGTAATGGAAATTTACAGTGAACTGCAGCACAAGAATCACTCAAAGTTCTAGGTGAAAGAAAATAGCTTTTTTTAATGATGCATACCATCCACCATTTTTGGATTTCCCTGCATACTGAATATTCCACAATAGTTTGGCTTAGCTTTAAGCCAAATATGAAACGTAACTTGCATTTTTAAATATGAGTGAAATTCCCCCAATTACAAATTTACATCCCCTATCTCAAATACTTGTCCTTATAGTTAAAGGTTTGCAGCTGAGTCAGGTAAACCTAAAAAAAAACTTCTTATGTTTTTAATTGTGCTTAGTACATGTTTGAGAAATGCTTAGAGGTGACCTTTTTAAAACATCATTAGGAATTTTATAACATTCACAGGTGCAGGTGTGATGTATAAGTTTTACTAATGCATAAGCTGAACAAATGTATAGATCAATGCTATTTGGTCATGGTCAAATCTTACAGCATATGATTGTTTGGCCTTTGGGATGTTTGTTCAGGTAGTTACCAAGAAGCCAGTGTTCATCCAGCTGCCTGACAGAAGCATGTAGACAACTTACATCTGCTCACAGCATAGGCATGAACTAATGACTAATCACAATGCAATGTGTCAGACTACATCTACAAATTCTAAATAAAGCGTCAGGTAATGACAGGCAAGACTTAATTTGTTTGATAGAATGCACACTCTGGCAAAGGCTATATTGGATATCTGAAATTTGTGAGTTTTGTGTCTTGTGTTGTCCAGGAACCAATTATACAGAAAGCTACGAATTACAGGACAGACATCTCCCATAGACACCATTTTAATCAAATACATTTTTTTTAAATGATTTCCTTTTTCTCTGTAATAATAAAGCAGCACATTTTACTTGATTCCAACTAAGATATATAGTGAATAAAGTATCCCCTCTTGTAAAATATAAGGATATTATCAGCTACCGAGGAGTTTCATGACCATATAAAAACACAAGTGTTTTTATACAGGTCATGGAACTCCTCGGTAACTTCTAATATCCTCATATTTTGCAACAGGGGATACTTTATTTATTATAATACACAAATTTAAGTGAGTCGTGTGACAGAAATGACATCAGAACTCACCGTTTATAACTGATGACATCAGAACTCACCGTTTATAAGGATATAATTTACAGGATATTCATGGCTTTTGTGTATTATAATTAATTATAATTGGAGGCAAAACAATCCTATTGGGTTTATTTCATGTTTAAATTATCTTTTAGTATGGGGATCTAAAATACGGAAAGACCCTTGTACGGAAAACCCCAGGTCTCGAGCATTCTGGATAACAGGTCCCATACCTGTATATATAATCAGAGGCCTGATGAGTTACACTATACATTTGTTTGTACTAAAATATGTGCCTGTATAACTATGTAAAATATAATTTATATTTTCATGAATTATATCTTCAGTGATAAAAACATATTTGATCCTTATAATTACCCATAAATCACCTCTAAATAGAAGAACAGCCTTCATCTGGGCTTGCTTGATATGTGCCAAAATTGTGTTAAAGTGATATTTAAATGCCTCCATTGTATTTCTGTTTACTTTTAGCTTCATACATAAAATGAACTCGGTTGAATTTAAAAGTGCGACTTTCCCTAATGCTGGGCCACGCCACCTTCTAGATGACAGTGTAATGGAACCCCACGCACCATCACGAGGGCATGCTGAAAGCTCCACACTTTCAAGTGGGATATCAATAGGTAAGTGTTGGTATCTGGAGCTTAGGAAGCAATTGACTGAATCATGGGTAAGAGATGTATCATTTTAAGAGTTTTTCGAATTCCTTTGTGCTACAAAAATACAGGTATCACTGCTTCAGAGGTATACTTCTAGATCAAGGTGGCAAAAACAAATCCTAATACTGTGTGCAGTTCTGATTGGTTAGGACAATAGCACATGAGGAGATTGGTTGCCTTACTAGAGGACTTTGGGTGTCTTTGGAAAAAAGAGTTGCCACATATGTTTTACCACTTGCAATTTATGTTATCACCAGTGGCGGAGATAAGTCGCCCCTACGAGGGGACTTTGGGTGTCTTCGGGAAAAAAGAGTTGCCGCAAATGTTTTACCACCAGCGATTTATATGATCACCAGTGGGGAAGAGTTTGGGGGAGATAAGCCGCACGAAGAAGAGGAGATTTATCACAGGCAACTAATCCCCTCATGTGCCATTGTCCCTACAAAAGGGTAATTGAGTAAATCATTTTATTTCTGTCATGATTTGAGAGTTGTCACCAAGTTTGTTCTAGAGACATGTCAGTGCAATGAAATACCTCATATTTTCTCTAAAAGTCTGGCATTTAAGTCAACTAACCCACACTGTGTGACCTGACTTTGAAGATATGAAAGTATTTTGTACTGGTTTCTCTCTCACCAAGGTGAGGATGTTTGCAAGTGTGGTTTGATTCCCTTAGACTACCTGGCACTACTCCATACATTTTTACTTTATTCAAGAAGAGGGTCTTAAATTCTACACTTGACATTACAACCACAATGTTGGCCACTCACATCCCAGTAAAATTTGTTTGTCGAGACTGAGCATGGCATAAGCTCCATCTGCAAATTCCATGAAATACTTACAGCAGTGTAAGACAACAGTCCAGGAATCACAAATTATGATTACAATGATCCTTACAAAAAAAGAACAGTGCTGTAGGCATACACTGGGTAACTAGCTTTATTTTTTGCAACACTGGGTTAAGTGAAAGCTTGCATGAACAGCAAGTTATCACCTCTGATACAGTTACTTCTTTACAGTGATGACAGTGCTTGTTTTATGCCAGTGGAATGTTGCCCAATAGATAAAACCCAAAGAAATACATATAGTTACTGTATTCATACAGTTACATATAGTAGTTAAATGGGGTTGAAAAAAAGTTACGTTCAACCCGTCCAAATGAAAACCCAGCATCCATACACACACACACCTCCCTACTTTCACATAAATTATATATACCTTTATCTCTACTAACTATAGAGTTTAGTATCACAATAGCCTTTGATATTATGTCTGTCCAATAAATCATCCAAGCCATTCAAGCATTAACAGAATCAGCCATCACAACATCACCCGGCAGTGCATTCCACAACCTCACTGTCCTCACTGTGAAGAACCCCCTATGTTGCTTCAAATGGAAGTTCTTTTCTTCTAGTCTGAAGGGGTGGCCTCTGGTACGATGATCCACTTTATGGGTAAAAAGGTCCCCTGCTATTTGTCTATAATGTCCTCTAATGTACTTGTAAAGTGTAATCATGTCCCCTCGCAAGCAACTTTTTTCCAGAGAAAACAACCCCAACCTTGACAGTCTCCCCTCATAATTTAAAGGGATACTGTCATGGGGAAAAAAAAATTTCAAAATGAATCAGTTAATAGTGCTGCTCCAGCAGAATTCTGCACTGAAACCCATTTCTCAAAAGAACAAACAGATTTTTTTATATTCAATTATGAAATCTGACATGGGGCTAGACATTTTCTCAATTTCCCAGCTGCCCCTGGTCATGTGACTTGTGCCTGCACTTTAGAAGAGAAATGCTTTCTGGCAGGCTGCTGTTTTTAATTCTCAATGTAACTGAATGTGTCTCAGTTGGACATGGGTTTTTACTATTGAGTGCTGTTCTTAGATCTACCAGGCAGCTGTTATCTTGTGTTAGGGAGCTGTTATCTGGTTACCTTCCCACTGTTCATTTGTTTGGCTGCTGGGGGGGGGAAGGGAGGAGTGATATCACTCCAACTTCTGGTACAGCAGTAAAGATTGAAGTTTATCAGAGCACAAGTCACATGACTTGGGGCAGCTGGGAAATTGACAATATGTCTAGCCCCATGTCAGATTTCAAAATTGAATATAAAAAAATCTGTTTGCTCTTTTGAGAAATGGATTTCAGTGCAGAATTCTGCTGGAGCAGCACTATTAACTGATTCATTTTGAAAAAAAATTTTTTCCCATGACAGTATCCCTTTAAGTCTTCCATCCCTGCACTCTCTCCAGCTCATTTATATCATGTTTACATGGCTGCACAGTTTTTGATCAAGTTGAGCAGTTGCTTCTGGTAAAGAACTAAAGGTCCCTGTAGACGCAAAGATTTTTCTTTGACAAACAACTAATTTTAGTGCAATCCAACCAATCCATCATTATCTTGAGGTTAGTAGGAATCAAACGATCGTGCATCTAACGATTTTTCTTCCGACATTGATCGGCCTGGTTAGAAAATTTTCATCTGTCACATCTATTGTCCAATTGTTTGCCAAGCAGGCAGCTACCCTCAGTTTTCCTGACTTCAACTAGACCACATCGTTTGAAATGGTCTTTTTAGCTGATGGACAAATCATACATTTAAATGATCATTTCAAGATAAGCTTGGTCTAACGATAACAAAAAGATCTTTTAAAAATCTTTACATCTATGGCCTAAGCTATATCTACAGCTTAAGTGAATGTATTGGACAGACCAGTGATTGTTGGTGTTATTATAGTTCACAACTGCTCTGTTCATATGAGTTGGTACAGCCTTCCACTAAAAACAGTTATGACCAAAGTCCCTTTTAATTCCTTCTTGGCTATTTACCCAAAAAAGTACCTTGGTGTGCACATTTTAACCTTGTGTGTACGAGTTTAAAAACTGTGTGCTCAAGTCAGAATAAATACAAAATATTCACACAAAATTCTGTTTGTGCCACAGTTTTTTGTGTGCGCTGGCCTCAAAATGTGTTCGCACAGCACAGAGGGAACATGGCTATGACTATTTTAGTCTGTCATAGCCCTTTAATAACATGCAAGTAATTGATACATGATGGCAGTATATTATGACATGAAGGAAACGAAGTGTGTGCCTACTAGTCTGAACAAGTTTTCAAGTCTTTGCATTGCTACCCACCATCAAGCTGCTGGACTATGATGGGATCAAGTGCATGAGTAAGTGTTTACGGAGATGCTTGCTCCTAAATTCATCTGAAACCATTTCCAGTAAAAATCAAACTTAGGGGCAAATTTACTAAGCACCGAAAATTCGCCAGCGACGGCTTTGCAGGAAGCGCAACACTTCGCCAGTTGAAAATTCGCTCAGACAACGCTAATGCACTAACATGCAAAGTTGCGTCTAGGGCGCCGTTAATTCGGCAAGCAGAGCGAAGTTGCGTTGGCTAATTTGCATACGTGGAAAGTTAAATGGATGTATATGTTGCAGCAAATACATTACATTACACAAGCCCAGGGAAGCTTAATAAAAGAAAATAGAGTTGTTATATTGCCCTACACATGAGCCCAGTGTATAGTTTATGTGCCATATGTAGGGGGAGGCGGTTACCCCAAAAAATTTGTATGCTCTTTTGCAGCCTATCACCCTGAAAAAAGGAAAAGGTGCTAGCGTTTTTTAGGACAATTTTTTTGAGGAAGTCCTATCTACTCTATTGCACTTCCCCTGGTCTGAGGTGGCGAAGGCAAGTCTGGTGCAAGAGGTAACGTTCAGTAAAACCCGCATCTTAGTGAGTTTGCGCAGTTACATCCAGTCACCAGAGCGCAACAAATTTTCGCCAACGTTAGTCACTTAGACCTTTCGTAAATTTGCCCCTCAGTTTAATCTTAAATTGCTATACCCACTAGCATAAGTGTACTACTAAACAGCAACATCTTCTGAACATAAATTCATAGCAGTAGTGTTGGCTTCTCACCCCCAACTTCATGCATATTAAGCTATCAGTACAATTTATTTACATTAACCAATTGTATTAAACTACCGGTTTGTTTTGCAGGAAGCAGTGATGGGTCTGAGCTCAGTGAGGACATGCCATGGCCAGCTTTTGAAAGGTATGTGCTGTCTACTTAACATTTAGTACCGTTTTGTGTATGTGGTAAAGCTGGTAATCTAAAGGTTTTAGAACTGTATACCCCATTTTAAGTAGTATTATAGCTTCTTCTTAATTTCCTTTATTATTGAATATTTGGCACACTGAATGGGTTTTGATTTTCAAACAAAATGTAAAATTAGACAAAGTAAACCATAAGCACATACAGTCATATGAAAAATTTTGGGAACCCCTCTTAATCCTTTGGAGTTTTGTTTATTATTGGCTGAGCTTTCAAAGTAGCAACTTCCTTTTAATATATAGCATGCCTTATGGAAACAGTAGTATTTCAGCAGTGACATAAAGTTTATTGGATGAAGAGAAAATATGAAATATGCATCATAAAATTTGGGCACCCCAACAGAGATATTAAATTAATACTTAGTTGAGCTTCCTTTTGCAAATGTAACAGCCTCTAGACACCTCCTATAGCCTTTGATGAGTGTCTGGATTCTGGATGGTGGTATTTTTGACCATTTATCCATACAAAATCTCTCTAGTTCAGTTAAATTTGATGGCTGCCGAGCATGGACAGCCTGCTTCAAATCATCCCATAGATTTTCCATGATATTCAAGTCGGGGGACTGTGAGGCCATTCCAGAATATTGTACTTCTCCCTCTGCATAAATGCCTTTGTAGATATCGAAATGTGTTTAGGGTCATTGTCTTGTTGGAATATCCAACCCCTGCATAACTTAAACGTTGTGACTGATGCTTGAACATTATCCTGAAGAATTTGTTAATACTGGGTTGAATTCATCTGACCACCGACTTTAACAAGGACCCCAGTCCCTGAACTAGCCACACAGTCCCACACCATGATGGAACCTCCACCAAATTTGACAGTAGGTAGCAGGAGTTTTTCTTGGAATGCAGTGTTCTTCTTCCGCCATGCAAAGTGCTTTATGTTATGACCAAATAACTAAATTTTTGTCTCATCAGTCCAAAGCACTTTGTTCCAAAATGACTGTGCCTTGTCTAAATGAGCTTTTACATACAACAAGCGACTCTGTTTGTGGCGTGAGTGCAGAAAGGGCTTCTTTCTCATCACCCTGCCATACAGATGTTCTTTGTGCAAATTGTGCTGAATTGTAGAACGATGTACAGATACACCATCTGCAGCAAGATGTTCTTGCAGGTCTTTGGAGGTGATCTTTGGGTTGTCTGTAACCATTCTCACAATCCTCCACATATGCCACTCCTGTATTTCCATGACCTGCCAGACCTGGGCTTTACAGCAACTGTGCCCATTTCCTGATTACATTCCTTACAGTTGTAACTGACAGTTACCTCTGAGCTTTTTGTAGCCTTCCCCTAAACCATGATACTGAATAATCTTTGTTTTCAGATCTTTTGAGAGTTTCTCTCAGAGGAGAGTCAAACAGAAGCAAAACTTGCAATTGGCCACATTAAATACCTTTTCTCACGATTGGACATACCTGCCTATGAAGTTCAAGGCTTAACAAGCTAATCCAACCAATTTGGTGTTGTCAGTAATCAGTATTGAGCAATTACATGCATTCAAATTAGCAGAATTACAAGGGTACCCAAATTTTTGCACAGCCAGTTTTCACATTTGATCAAATTACATACAACTGAATACTGCTTCACTAAAAATATTTGTTGAGAAAACACCCCAGTACTCAGATGTTCCTGGGAAATGAGACATACCACTGTTATATTTTTGCAAGTTAGGTAGCCACAGCTAAGTGATACTATAGTCATCTAATGAAGTGCCTGCCTCCATATTTCAGCTTATCAGGGTTTACAATAACCTTTCAAAATATTCATTTCCAAAAAGAACCCTTTCTAGAGAAGATAACTGTCAATCCTGTGATACTGCCAAAAATGTGTTGTTACAGAGTTTCTTGGCAGTTCCCTGCAGTAAAGGGCAGTATACATATATACACACCTATGTTCAACATGAGCACAAAAAGTAGGATGTGTTGAAATGTATTCTGCCTATTTTCTTAATAATTATATTTTTTAATTAAAACACACTAATGCAAATTTGTTTTGCTATGCTTTACTACAGTCCCTCTCGCATACTACACAAAATCACTACAGTATAAAGAATGCTAGTGAGCTCTGTTAAAACAAACTGCTCCCTTTTATTCAGTGTCAGCCTAGGAGCGGCGTTCTCTTCCCACAGTTGCTCAGAAAATCAAGAAGCTGAAAAGTAAAACAAAAGTAAAACATCTTTCAGGTTCAGTACTTGAGCCCATTAGTGAAAGATTTATCAAACAATAGATATTCATTCATTAAAACAATAGACATCAAATATATTTATCACAATTTATTGAACCTATATGAACAAGAGGCTATACTGCCCATTTAAGCACAGCAAACCTTAAAGTTTAATGTTTGTCAAGACTTAATCCTCAAGTGCTATTGGCATATTTCGGTACCCTGGTCCTGATTCAGTTCCATGAGAACATTTTTTATGGTTTATCACGTGAAAACATTTAGGCCAGATTCAATTTGAGGACAAAAAATTTTCTCCTAAGTCAGTTCCAGATTTTCCCATAGACTTTAATAGTGTTTTCATGTGATAAATAGTGAGATATGTTTTTTTTTCCCATTAAATTACATGACTCCATGGGAAAATCTGGAATTGAATTTGGAGATAAGTATTTCTCATCTAATTGAATCTCGCCTATTGTGTATTAATTGTTTATTAACTAATTTGCCATTGAGACAGAGCAGAGGTAATACTGAGTTCATGATACAGTTATTTACAGTAGCCGGTCCATCATTCAGAAGCTGTGTAACATTTATTTTAATTATTTATCCTGGGTCTAAATCCTATTTAGTAATTTTTAAGAAATCATGTTGAAATAGCATTAGGTTGGGGAAAAAAAAGTTCTGTTGTAATGCCATCAGGTTGGTCAATTCAGTTATTTTGTACTAAACTGAGCAACCACTGGTTTGTATGGTGCATTGTGTTTACATTGGTGTTGCTTATGTAAAACTAATATGCATATACTTGTATGAATAACCAGCACTTCTGTTAAACAACAACTGTGATTATTTAAAATATATAATCACCATTTCATTTTCTGTTGCTTTATCACCAACTTTGTACAGAATTAATTGCAAAAGCAATGCATAACCTGTAAAATACAGTATATATTTATAACATGTGATGTCACTTGTGTCTTATGACTCACATGGCTATTACATAATAGGGGATCAGTGTTCCCTGTATAATGCTACACAGTACCATGCCTCTCTTTTCTTTTTATCAATAAATATTTGATAGCAGTCTGTGAAACCATCAGTTATTTTTAATTGAATATAAATGTGCATAGCCACAAAAACATTATTTAGTTGGGAATTCTGTTTAAGCAGTGCAGCTGAGCAGTGAAGAGTACTTACACCCATTGAAGCCCAAAGCCAAACGAATATGCACTGATAAACGTGTCTTCTTTCCTAGAAGTCCGCGAAATGCATGCAAGCGAAGACCGAGAAACAGCTCTGATTGGCTGATTCTTAGACTGCGTTTATATGCAAGCCAAAAGCCAGCTGTCTTGTTCTGTGCACTGTTTATATTTATCAATATGAACTGCCATTTTTTATATTCTTGGCAGTCATTAGTATAACAGTGCAATTTATTTTTGTCCACTAAAATGTGCCTGTCATGGCACAGAATGATATGAAAATATATGAGAAATAATCAAATAAGGGATACTAAACACTGTTAATAAGGGTACATGTTACTTTGTTATCCTGATCATAATTATAATAAAGTACATGTTGATATAACATTTTTCTGCAAATGTCCTCAAAGTGTAAGATTGATCTGTTGCAATTCTATCTGCTTATGTGTGACTAGTAGTGTGTGTTAGTAACACCTTCGATCTATAATGGAATCCAACAGGAACAGGTTGTACCATTCTCTGGGTCCGATGACAAGAGGGTCATGGAATGGATATCGAGGCCAGGTGAAGGCCAGCAGGTATAAATGTGCTGCTTTCTACTCCTCTGGTTCTTTCTTGGTGTTGGGGTGTGACAACGATCTTAATCATTTATCTTTTTCGGTTGCTGAGCACATTATTCTGAGTGCTGCTTCTGCATTTGTGACCCTTTTTTTAGGTTTGGTGATTTTCCCTTCTGCATCTGTATCTTTAAATCTACAATTCCAATATTATTTTGGAGACCTAAAACTTTCTGTATTCTGTGTATAAAGTTGAAGGTGTTTGTTATAGAGAATTCAAAGTATGGCTGTTAGTCTTGCTTAAAGTGGACCTGTCACCCAGACATAAAAAGCTGTATAATAAAAGTCCTTTTTAAAATAAACATGAAATCCAATTTTTTTTTTTTATTAAAGCATTCATAGCTGTTGTAAGCTCATTTAAAAATCTCAGCTATCAATCAAATATTGTCTGCCCCTCCTGTATATCTTAGGCATAGAGGCAGGGCAAGCAATTACTTTCACTTTCCATTCCTAGATGTCACTGCTCTCCCCACATTCCCCCGTTCCCTTCACCGTTTCATTGTGTAGCCAGGACATGGGGATGGACATCAGGTCCCCCATTCTGGTGCACAAACAAGATTCTGAGATGATGCAAGGCTTATCTTAATAACAGTCTCCACAAAATGGCTCCTACCTACTTGCTATAATTAGAATTAGCTCCAGACTGATGGAACAAGATTCAAATAATTTATATAATGTAATTAAAGTTTATTTTGCTTGACTAACATGATGAAATAGGATTTGGAATAATTTTGTTGGGTGACGGGTACCCTTTAATATTATATTTCATACAATATTCAAAAAGATATAGAACTGTACCTATGTTAATTTTTATCACCTACCAATTCTTTCTAGTTAAAATTCAAACATACATAGGTATCTGTAAAAGTACCCATCCTGTGAAAAAGATCTGTGCCTCCAAAGATGCCCCAGTAGCTCCCCGTCTTCTTTTCTGCAGATTCACTGCACATGCTCTGTGCTGCTGTCACTTACTGAACTTAGGGACATACTCACAATATACAGTACACATAGAATATAAATGTCACAATATAAGGCTGATTAGTAATTAATACAAATAATTACTACATGGCAGCTCAGAAACCAGTGCAACTAGAATCAGAATTTAATAATCAGCCCTGTAGCATCAGCTACCAACCTCATTTTCTCATCAGGCCAACCTCATTTTTTGCTTAATAATTTGCAGCAACCCCTAAGCTTAGCATTTCAACAGCTGCTCAGACTCCACTGAGCATGTGAGTGTTGCAGACACTTTCCAAGATGGTGACCCCCTGTGACAAGTTTGAAATTCTGGATAATTGTTGCTAATGAGAAGCTGAAACTTAAGGCTGGTGCAATAAGGTCATTATATAAAATATGGTGTTTTTAGCCATAATAATTTTTAGAGTTTAGTTCTCCTTTAAGTGCAGATGTGCATATAATATACATATGTCCAGCTACTTAATATGACTTACAAACAAGAGTATACAGATATAAGACCTGTTATTCAGAATGCTTATTACTTCCAATAAGGATTAATTATATTTCTGTTTGGATCAAGTACAAGGTACTGTTTTATTATTCCAGAGAAAAAGGAAATAATTATATATTATAAATAATTATAAAATGGAGTCTATAGGAGATGGGTTTTTTGATATTTGGAGCTTTTTGGATAATGGGTTTCTGCATAACTGATATCATACCTGTACCTAATGCTTTATGAAATGAAGAGTATTTATTCATCTTGCTTGCACAGCTGGAGGATGGGGTTTACAGGTTCTTACTGGAGGCCGATAAAATTTTTTTAGATAGAAAGAGGTATAATTAATTTATACCAATACCGCGCCAATACACTATTGACAAAAAAAAGGGGGGGGGCTGCTTCCTTGAATATCACCGTTCACACCAGTTTAAAACGACACAGGAAATCTGAAATAGAATGCAAAAGGAAGCGCACACATAGAGTAGTATTGTCTCAATTAAGATAAGCAATTAAGCCCCTAGAGCCACAGAGTGTTTGAAAATGGTGCCTGGAGAGCAATTTTGCAGAAGATCCACCAGTGTGATATTCTTCAAGATTCCCCCTTTCGGGTATATACTCACAAGATTTCTTGGATTTTTGATGCATATAGTAATGTTCGTTCTTCACCTTATAAGTTTTCTCCAGTCATCCACCAAGTGGTATAATGAAGATATAAGCAAAATATAGTATAATATTGCTTTAATAAATGTTAAAAATCACCATAAAACAAACGATTTTCTACTCACAAGGATCGCCAGATCATAAAGCACGTAGTACCCAAAGCAAAATAAAAGTCCAGAGTTCTCTGGGTCCAGGAAGGTTTCTCCTGTTGAGTCTGTGATCAATGAATAAATCAAACTGCTCCAATATCCAACGCGTTTCGCAGTCTCTCTTGACCGATTCTTCAGGGAAGGTGTGATGATCACACAAGTCCTTGTTAATCATGTTGGTGCTGCTTCCTCCCTGTTGCAGACTTACCCGTTTATATTTATTGTGACATAATTACCCGCAACTTGATGTTCAAATTTTAACATTAGCAGCAAATACCCAATAAACATATAACTTACTGGAGGCCGTTATGTTGAGAATTTAGTTGAGCTAAAAAGTACAAGTACTTTTGCATTTAGTCATTTTCCATTCAAGTAAATCTGTCCCATTAGCCTTCTAACAGAATACTCGCACCACAGAGGTCCAGGAGCCCTCAACAGGATTAATCATCAGAGTTGCAAGGAAGAAATCTTAGCAAAAACAAACAAACCCACCTTAGCATATGAGCTGCATATATTTAGTAACAGGAAAACTAGACACTTATGAAATAGAATATTTCCAATAAAGCAATTTTAGGGTTATAGTGTTACTTTAATCGGAAAAGTTTTGTGTTTTAATGTAACGGTTTTTTTCTTTTGCTATAGATAATAGATTTGTCCATTACATCTTAACTGTCCTCTCTGAGAATTATTGTACAATCCTATTATTCATGAGAACATACCATAAGAAGTCTTGCGAACTTTGTGAACCAGCTTTGACTGGAAAAAAAAAAGTACGGTTCAGTTTATGACAGTCCTTTGATTAGGTAACCAGGAGTGGGAAATCAGTTCTCTATGCCTAAATAATGGTGCTAAGCACACAAAGAAACTTTTTTTTTTTTTTTTGTAAAATACTTGCTCTGGCTGTTATTGCCTTTCATGTTATTCCAAAGGGCCTATTCTAACACACTCAAGAAACTTTAAAGCATGAAACTGGCATTGATGTGGGGCAGTGGCTGTTGCCTACCTCTTCTGCCTCTTTTCTTGATTACACATACAGTACATCTGAGTTGGTCCCTGCCTTCCCTTTACAACCAGGGTAGCCTTAGGTTAGTGTCTGACACAGTTCTATCCTCTTGTCTGTAATATTGTGTAACTAAACCTTCTAGCAGGGTGCAACAGACACAGTGACTGTTGAGGGGCCAGCGCCATACCTCCCAACTGTCCCGTTTTTAGAGGGAGAGTCCCTTTTTTGACAGCTCGACCTGCAGTCCCTCATTTGTACTGGAAAGTCCCGTTTTCTCTGCACTGAACAGCCAGAAAAAGAAACAAGGTTTCTAACTTTATTGGCTTTTGGCAGAGAGCCCAGAACAGCCACAACAGAAGATAAGATACATTTGTAACAATTCAAATGTATCTAGATAAGCAATCTATATAAGCAAATAAGTAATTGTAACAATATAAGATAACAGGACTCTTGGGAAAAGTTAAGCTGGCCATAGATGTAAAGATCTTTAAAGGAGAAGGAAAGCTACTGAAGCAGTTTATTGTCAATAGATTGGCCACAATAGTGCAAGCTACAGTATAACACTATATTTATTCTGTAGAATGCTTTACCATACTTGAGTAAACAGCTCTTGAAGTGTTCTCTGTTTGTTTAGTATAGCAGTTGCCATATTGGCTTGGTGTGATATCCCTTCCTGCCTGAGTCTCTCCCTGCTCACTTATAGCTCTGGGCTCAGATTACAGCAGGGAGGGGAGGATGGAGGGGGAGAGGAGCAAACTGAGCATGCTCAATGCCATGCCCTGGAGGTTTAAGCTGAAAACAGGAAGTCTGATACACAAGTCCATGTGTACACAATAGAAAGAAAGAATTGTGGAATTCCTTTTGTCAGAGGACTCGGAGCAGCATACCTTTGAGGGTTTACTGGTGTATTTATATAGACCTTTCTAATAAAGCTTACTTAATTTTATCCTTTCCTTCTCCTTTAAAAGATCTTTTCATTATCGTGAGACCACGATTATCTCAAAACGATCGTTTAAATGTACGATTTGTCCAACAACTAAAAAGACCATTTCAGGCGATATTGCCAGCAAGACTGAAGGGGAGCTGCCTGCTTGGCCCTGCAAACATACATAGATTGCACTGGGACCGATAAAGATTTTTTAACCTGGCTGATCAATTTTCTGACAGATGTCGGACGAAAAATCGTAAAATGTACGAACTTTCAAATCCCACTAACTTCACGATAATTTGATGGATTGGTCGGATTTTGCTAAAATCAGTCGTTCACCAAAGAAAAATCTTAGCGTCTATGGGGACCTTAAGACTCACAGCTTAAAGGGCAATTCACCTTCATTAGCAAAACTCTAATAACTGGGAAAAAAACACAGAAATATGTTCAAACTTTTATAACCTGCGAAATTTTGTAAAATGACCATGGTAATTAGGGGTTGTGGTCACAAAAATGTGCATGGTCAAATAATTTTCGCTACGCGCTGCAACATTTTTGTCCCTCTTTTTATTTCCAAAATGTTGGGAGGTATGGTTGTACTTTGGTTTGGTACAGCCCTAGATTCAGAAGGAAGTGATGTACTGCATGTGCGCTGATATAGTGCTGGAATATTCCACATCAGGCCTGGAACTAGGGTGCTGGGGAGGCTGTGGGGTAGGCTTCCCTTCTCCCCAGCCGCTCTCTCTTACCGGCGAGGGGGAAGCAAGTGGAGGGGGCAGGGCGAAACATGGGCAGAGGCATGGTGGGGAGGGGCAGAGCGGGGCTGCAGGATGGGGCTTTGAGTGTGCCGGGCACCTCTGAAGATTTTTTTGCTGGGGGCCTGGCGTACTCTGTTTATGTCACTGGCCAAGTCACACTGGAAGATGAGCACCAGGTGATCAGGCTGTATGAGTATGTGTAAAGAACTGTGCACCAATGATATTCATTTGAATCTTTCTTGCAAATCGTTGAAGATGCCTTAGGTCTCTGTTGTTTAATTACTTCTGTTTTAACTCATTCAACAGAAGAAAACATCTTTTCTTGCTTAAGGCATTGAAGCATCCAATTAGCAACTTTAAAAGCACACAAAGGGATTAATAGCCATCAGCTACATGACTTTACATCGTACATTCATACCCCTCTCCTAATGCTCACCAAAACGTTTCATTCCCTGAAGTTCTAGTTTATGCTTCTGTTCTTGGGCAGAGGAAACATACAGTCAAGCTTGACGTGCAGAAGAGTGTTTTCCATTACAGCATCTCATGCACTGCTGGAACGTGTGTCACATGGGAAGTGCAGCTGTTGGACATTGTGTGAAACACCAATGTTATTTTTCATCAATTTACTTGGAACCTGTGCATAGAATGCAGACTCGCCCCTGGGTCTGGCCAGTATTTTCTGTGTGGCCCTACTATTCTAAGGTTTCTTATATATTTCATCTTAACTAGATTATTCAGACTACTGATTGATTGCTACAAGTTAATTAATGTTTCCCCCATGGTTGTCACGCCAGTTTTAGCATCCCACAAGCCACGGGGAAATCTAATGAAAATAAAAATCTAATAGAAGCTTCTTCTTCTTATAGAAACTAGATTTAAAAAAAAAAAAATACAGATATGAATCCTGTTATCCAGAATGCTCGGCCCTGGAGTTTTTCGGATAAGGGATTTTTCTGTAATTTGGGTCTCCTTACTTAAGTCTGCTAACAATCATTTAGCAATTAAATAAACCTAATAGGCTGAGTTTGCTTCCGATAAGGATCAATTATATCTTAGTTAGGATCAATTACAAGGTACTGTTTTATAAAGAAAAAGGAAATCATTTTTAAAAATGTGAATTATTTGTTTAAAATGGAGTCTATGAGAGATTGCCTTTCTGAAAGTCCTGGATAAATGTTTTTTTGGATAACAGATCCTGTGCCTATATAATCAGTTCAAAATTATGTAGCATTTCATAAATAATGAAGTTTTTTTTAAGTATCCACTCTCGGTAATCTTTCTCCCTTTGCAGGAGTCAAGGTCTTGATTTTTATTGGCAGGTCAGACACATTGGTGTGAGGCCCCTTTGCCTGAACAATGTATTAGAGCTACTGTCCTTCAGAATAAACAAAATGATACAATATTTCTAAAGGAACAATCAGTAGCAACGTTGGCTTCTGGGTGCACATGACCTAGACCTAAAGCTTTAGAAGGTAATTTATACCCAAAAGTTACAGCAGGCCCTCACAGATCCCACATCCAGGTGTAGGTAAACTCTTATTTTATACACATCTAAGCTACAACCTAGCCTTACACTTTTCATGCACTCGGCAAGTGACTATTAAAGTTTTCCTATTTCAGTGAGTTAAAGCTTATTCTGAATTTCCACAAGAGATTCACTTTTCCATAAAGCCATTGCTAAATGCAAAAAATGGTTATCATCAGTGCCAAGACTTGAGGTGCCAGAAGTGCTGCATTTCTGTATACGGTTAGAAATATCAGGGACACTTAGGGCAATGATGTTTTTCAGTACTCCTGTAACTTGTTTCATGAGATCTTCCTGATACCTTGGGATTTAGCCTTCACAAATGTGGTTATATTGTGTAAAACTTGATGTCAGTGTATTTGTTTATATATATCATGTACAGCTATTTCAGTTAAGTGGTTCAAACTCATTGCTCATGTCGGCGGTACAGTCCTGAAAAGTTAGGGAAAAGCTTGGTACTGTAAGGGACGATAGCAATGGAAACATGTATGATAGCAATGGAAACATGTATGAATAGAAATGTTTTGGGAGCTTGTTGAGCTATAAGTGCTCCCTTCCTTTTTAGAACTTACCGTGCCCAACTTTCTATGAGCAGGCCTAGGATGCCATCTTTTAATCTCCGTTGCATTCAGCTGCAGAGCTCCAGGCAAGTTTGCATCATTCAGCCGCAGCCCAGTAACCCTTATAACTCCTCCCACCACTTGCAACACACTTTTATTATTTATTTTAATGGCACAGACTAAAAAATATTTAACTTTTACTATGGCTTCAATGTTCTGCACGATTAAAAAGAGTATTTCCTTTTCACATTTTCCCTGTTAGAGAGCAGTTTCAGTTCTGGGTCACTTGTTTGTCATAAAGTTGAACGTATCCAATTATGTGCAGTTGTAAATTCTCTTAACGCTACCTTAGTGTCTGTAGATGATGTCACTGCAGAGACCACAACTGAGCCTGTGCAAAAAACTTTAATTCAAAATGACATTCTACAACTGGCTGTACCATTTCTAACCTTTACAGTACATGTGCACCCTCATGCTATAGATAATAGAGAGCTCCCCAGTTCTTCAAAAGTGCATTTATCTATTAGATCTACATTCAGTTCCATAGCCATGTTCTGAAGTAAAAAACCTCCATTATTGGACCTTTAAGCCTCCGAAAGAGGGCAATAAGTGTGCGTATGGTGAGCACAGTTGATATTAATTACTAAAAAAAATGTAATCTATACTGCTTTGATGATGTGTGCAACTTTTGTGCTGCTGCTGATCTCAGTTAAATCTCTTGCGGTTTTACGTATTGCTTAGAAAAGGACGGCTTTATTGTTTAAGGCCCGATGATTTGCCTGTGCTGATGAGCTGCCTGTGACAGAAGCACCAGAGGCCCATCTCTGTTTCTGTCCCAGACAGGCTCTTTTCCTGACTTATTAACTCATTGAACTCCCTGCTTATGCTCTAAATCACTTTTCAAGCTGAGAGTGAATCAACTGCCAACATATGGCCTCAGTTGGTGTTTAAAATGTCATTGTATTGTTTCCTTCTAGTTCCAATGAGACAACAGATCTGGCTGTTCATTTGTGTCCTGAAGAGGTGGCTATACAGGGAGTTCTGCGCCGGAAAACTGTACTAAAAGAAGGAAAAAAGCCAACAGTAAGATTTCTGCTTCCATCATCCACTTAGTTCTTACCAAACAATTTCATTGTGTTATTTTTTAGAGCAACATTACCACCCAAATTAATTTCTTTTAGCAATTAAAAACCACTACTATGTGCATGGCGCCATTGGGGTGGGGGGTTAAGGCTAGATATTCTCTAGTATTACTTATATACAGAAATGTGATATACTGTAAAATGCAAGAGAGTACTGTGGTTATAGATGTACTTTTTTAGTAGTATGTGCCATTGGGTAATCATAAATAGAAAATTGTCATTTAAAAAAAACAAGGGCTGCCCACTGGGATCGTAGGATTCACTGTACTCACAAACATACCAACAAACCATACATGTTAGGTCACATTAGCCAATTAACAGACAGAGTTGTGTCTTTTGCTTCCACGCTTCTTCCTGTTACAGTTAGAGTTGAAGTATTTCTGGTCAGGTGATCTCTGAGGCAGCACACAGACCAACATGAATTGGTGGCTCAAGGCAAGAGATGTAAAAGGGCAAGATTTACTTAAATATATAGACCAGTTTGGTAAGATTCTTTAATATGCCACTTTATATGATATAAACTATCTGTTGCTTAAGGGCTAGTCCACACGAGGAGATTTGGGGAGATTTTGTCGCCTGGCGACTAATCGCCTCGACTATCTCCCCGAACTGCCTCTGCGTTTTTCCCCATATGTTACAATGCAAAGTCGCCTGCACTAATGCACATGCGACAATGCGTTTTCAATAGTTGCCCAAAGTTGCCTTCGATCTAACGAATTGCGGTAAATCGAAGTCAAAGGATTTAACTTCGACCCATAGTAAATGTGCCCCGATGTGTGGTGATTTTAATAGAGAGAGCTCTAATACATCTTCTAGGCAAAAGAGCCCCCCTATAAGATATATTGGATCTAACTGTCAATGAATATCTAACACCCAACTCCTGCATGAAGAGAGAATGCAGAGAAACAGATGCTGAGAGAGGAATAGTGAACATAAATTACATTTCCGAAACTGTACAGAATTTTAATTGATTTCTTATTTCAGTATGCTGAAGCTTTTATTAAATTTTAATTTTTGCCATAGTTCCCCTTTAAGCATTCTAGAATGAGTCTAAGAATTTTCCATTTCAAGCATATTTTTGCTTTTTGGCTTATTACATTTTTCATGTGGTAAATGATGTATTTTCTTGTGTTGGGTAAATTGTAGGTTGCATCCTGGACAAAATACTGGGCAGTTCTATGTGGCACACAGTTGATTTATTATGCTGCAAAATCCTTGAAAGCCACTGAAAGAAAACATGTAAGTATTCCAGTATCCCACTAATTTGTATTTTGAGCACATTTCCAATTTTCTTGTTAATCTGGTACTTAATCCTCAATGTGAAAACGTAACGTCTGAGACACCCTGCTTATAGAAGCGTATATGACGTGGGTAAACATAGATGTGCAGTTAGGAGGAAAATAAAAGCAAACAATGGTAATTACAGTAAATATCACCAACAAACATTTCCCTAACGATGTTTAACTGTGCTACCAGTGTTATTTAGAATCTTCTCTAAATATCTAAATATGGTTCAACAAGCCCTTTGTATCAGCCTGCCCAGCTGTCTGGTTTAAGACATATGTACATGCACTAATGTTTCTATAAAAACCTTTGCACTCCTTCTATCCCTGCTATCCTGGCTGTCTCATAAAGTTATTGCTTATGAAATAAAGCCTTTTTCTGGTCTGTTCTTAATAAAAGCAAATGATGTTCATGTGGAAATGTTCTTCTCTTTGATGCAAAACATGCAATAAGTAGAAATCGTTGATTAAAGCAAATAAACAACCCAATCATCTTAAGTGTTTGGAAGCATTAGCCCTTTTATCCCATATGTAGGCAGGACTCCCTGCAGCATATTGAAGAGCTTATATCTGCAAACTCTTTCTGCTCCTACTGTTTCACTGGGGCTCATTTATCAACACCGGGCAACTTTAACCATGGGCAGTAACCTATAGCAACCAATCAGTGATTAGCTTTTTGAAGCCTGCTGCAAGTAGAACAATTAATGCAATTTGATTGGTTGCCATGGGTTACTGCCCATGGGCAAATTTGCCCAGTGTTGATAAATGACCCCCCACTGAGTTCCCTATACTGAGCTTCTAAGGATTTTTTTTATTTTAATACACATCTAAGGGCAGTGGCACATGGTGTGTTTCATGAATTCATCTCCTTCAGTGCAGGCGGCACAACATCAGAAAATATATTTGCACTGGTTTCAGTGTCAAATTGCCTGTGGTAAAAGATTTGAATCACGTTTATGTGCCAGAAAATGTAGGAGAAGGCAATTTCTGATTTAAGATTAAACAAAAAAATGTTGTTGTCCCCCTTCCTTTCTCTTTTTATTCACGTTTGTCCTGTTTTATATCTAAAGGTGATGGTCCTTGGATTGCTTTCAGTTCCACGTTTTTAAATTGCCTTAATACTTTCTACAGGTATGGAACCTGTTATCCAGGATGCTCAGGACCTGGGGGTTTCCATATCTTTCCATAATTCAGATCTTCATACCTTGTCTACTAGAAAATCATGTAAACATTAAATAATCCCCATAGGCTGGTTTTGTTTCCAATAAGGATTAATTATATCTTAGTTGGGAAGCTACTGTTTTATTATTACAGAGAAAAAGGAAATCATTTTTTAAAAAATTGTATAAAATAGAGTCTATGGGAGATGGCCCTCCCGTAATTTGGAGCTTTCTGGATAATGGATTTCCAGATAGCAGATCCCATACCTGTACTACTTTTTAGGCTGCTAATAATGCTGCACTGAAAAGCACCATGTGCAATTACCGGAGTCTGCCTTTTTTTCATCCGTTTCTGCATTCCCTTTTCTTAATTATTTAATATACTTGCTCTCTATTCTTTTTTACTCATCCTATTGGCCTATCTTCTAATATTTGAATTCAATTATGTTTACCCCTTCTAGACATATGTTAAAAAAAAATGCAGTAAGCAAGGGCTACTGTGCATTCTCATTGCTTTTTGCCTATATTTGCCTGTTATTAATCCGATTAACTGAATGTTACTAGACAGTTTGATGTGAAGCCGCTGTGCAGCACGGGCTGACTCGGATATACAATACTTTCTGGTTTATCTTGTTCCTTGGGATCCATAAAAATATCTAGAGGACTCGGAGGCATATGAACTTTTCACTGCTGCATTTCTGAGAGGGTTTAAGCAGAGATATCATCACCAGTGAGCTATGCACACATGAAACACACAAGACAACACAAATTAAGATCTGCAGGGTTGAGTGAATCTGATACTTCATGATCTCTGTTTTCTGATTTCTTAGGTACATCCCATTAACCTCCTTTATATTGCCAGTCCCAGAGTTGGGATCAGGATGATGTATACCTTGTTACAGTCAGGCTTATAGGGACCTGCCCACTTATTTTATCAAATGTTGTAATTACACAGACACTGTGTTAGGAGGAGCAGTAAAGAGACCATCAACAATAATATTAGATGTACCTTTGTTGTTCAGTAAGCATCAAAGCGTGTATAATATATATATGAACCATGACTATCCTGTAAATTATATCATTATGAATGGTGCTTAGTGATGTCATCAGTTATAATCTGAGTTTAGTGACGTCATTTCTGTCACTTGACTCACTGAAACTTGTGTATTATAATAAATAAAGAACCCCCTGTTCTGCAAAATATGAGGCTATTAGAAGTCACCTCGGAGTTTAATGTCCTGTATAAAACCACTCTGCCTTCAGTATTTCTTTGAGGCTTAGGAGTATTTTTTGTTCATTTCAGTTCAAAGCTATTTCTACAAAAAACATTTCTGTTCTTGGCTGGATGGCAGTGGTGGCTGATGATCCTGAGCATCCCGATCACTTCTTGCTTACAGACTCAGAGAAAGGTAAGAAATTTATACCTACACATCCTTTACTACACACAAGAAACCCCCCCCCCCGCACCTTGAGGATCATTTCTGGGTGTTATTTCCATCAACACAAGGTAAATATATAAATCTTGGGATAGTTGGGGTGAGTGTCATATACAGGTATGGGACCTGTTATCCAGAATGCTCGGGACCTTGTATCCTCATACCTTAAGTCTACTAGAAAATCATGTAAACATTAAATAAACCCAATAGGCTGGTTTTGCTTCCAATAAGGATTAATTATATCTTAGTTTGGATCAAGTACAAGGTACTGTTTTATTATTACAGTCTATGGGAGATGGCCTTTATGTAATTCGGAACTTCTGGATACCGGGTTTCCGGATAACGGATCTCATATCTGTATTTCATTTCAATACACATTATTGTGTATCATAGAAATGCATGTTTTCAATGCAGAATCCTGCATTAAAATCCATTTTTATGGATCATTTTAATATATTTTTAATATTCATTTAAAATTTGACGTGAGGTTATACATAGTCTTAGTTTCTCAGGTGCCCAAAGCTGTGTGACTTATTACTGCTACATTGCAAGTTGAAGTAATATCACCCTTTCCCCCAGCAGCCCACTAGAAATCAATGGGAAGGTAACAGGATAACTCACCTACATTGCTTAATATCCCATCTAGTGGTAGATATGAGAACATAGTAAAGTGCTGACTCTTTCTAAGAGCATATGACCAGGCAAGTGACCCGAGATGACTACACACTAATATTACAACTAAAACATTAATTGGTTCAAGTATACAAATCTATATGGTAGAATTAATTACTTGCAATGCACATAGTGCTCATATATATATACATATACATACATACATATCATAACAATAATGACCTAATCCCTTTAAGAAAACCAGTTTGACCTGAACTCTGCACCTGATTTCTGATCAGATGCACTGGTGCATGCTGGGATGTTAACTTACTTAATGCTAGCATTCTAGAGTGTGATGTGGTTGGACCATTTAAACACATCTGAGAATGTTGAAATACTATTTCATATCACTGCTGTAATGGAAAAATTAACACTACACATGCGCTTGGACTTCACCCCACCTTTGCACAAGACTCAATCTTCCACATGGGACAGGTCTGGAAACATCAACTTGCCTTGGGGGGTGAAAAACTCCGTATGTAGAATGCAGTTTGTTGGAATTTTGTCATGATACGTGGATAGGAAAATGCTGACAAATTTGTTTGGTCTCCTGTAAACAAAAGTTTTACTAGGTGCCCATAAGTCCTGTTAATGGAAACTGCCTAGAGGGATGATCCGTAACTTCCTTTTGTATTAGGGTTACCAAGATTTGGGTTTGGAAAATCCAGCTAGAAGGGCTGCACTGATAGTAGATACATTTAGATGCAACCAGTGCATTTAATAGAGTTGTCCCTGGACTTACACGTTATCTGGTAACCAGGGCTGTATTTAGGTTCAATGCCACCCTAGGCATCAGACCTAAACATGCCCCTCAGTCGTGCGTGCTGACGTCAAGCGACATATTCACAGGAAGTGATGTCAGCGTGCCGTACATATGACGTCACTTCTGAATTCTTCCTCGGCCCCCCTACCCCTCACCCCAGAGCTCTGTCACCGGATTTCCTATGGAAATCCGTGGCGGAGGGTGGGGAGGGTTTTAAAAAAAAAAAAATAGGCCTCCCCCAAAACCGTACCGCCCTGGGGTCCTATATCTAAATATGGCCCTGCAGATAACCTTATTTTGGATATCTGGACACTGCCCTTAATATGTGTGAGGGTGCACAAAACATGTAGCCATAATCTTTACCTAGAAATGTCATTGTACCTCCTGTATACCAGAACCTTTGCACAGCAGGAGATCTGTGTCACATTATCATGGGTTAGTGAGACTCCGTACCTCTAGAATTTAATGATTTATGAACAGGCTTATTGATTATTACAATTGCTTTTAATACTCTTGTGTATTGGCTTTATATGGTCACTTCCTTTGCTTCATGTTTTAAAAATGGTACATAAATGACATGGTATAATTTTGTATTAGATATCTGTTTACATGTAAATGGCAGGGAGACTATGTTTTTCTCCTAGGGTTTGGAGACTTAAATTCCATTTTGAGCACTAGGCATATAACATGTAGTGTGAACCACTGCACAATAAAATAGTTTATTGCTGTGGCTCACTATATGTTTCAACTTTGGTGAACACAAGAAAAGCATTAGTGGATTATTAATGTGCATAGGTTTGCCACCTTTTCTTGACCAAAATACCGGCCTTCCTATATTTTTTTTTATTGTGTCCCTATTAATAACATTAGTAACAAGCATCATTTTGACTGGCCATGCTGCTAGAATACTGGCCAGGTGGCAACTCTAATTGTGCAACCAAATGAGCTGCATTCGTATTTACTGCAGACCCTTGTAAAATGATCCTCAGAATTGAGATATCTTTAACTCATTTTTTGCTTTTTAAATGGGGAGGAGGTTACTCTGTCTACATGTTCTTCCCATTACAGTGCTATTAATGATAATTTATCCTTGTTCTTACTAGGAAATTCCTATAAGTTCCAAGCCGGTAGCCGTATGAATGCCATGTTATGGTTCAAACATCTGAGTGCTGCCTGCCAAAGTAACAGACAGCAGGTGAGACGCTCTGCATTTCATGTGCTGAACTAGATCAGCTTCTTTCTAGATGTTTTTCTTGCATTACTAGACTAATCTGGAGATAATGTGTGTTGCCCCTCCTTTCCACAACCAGTCTAGTTATTAAGGCAGTGGCACACCGGGCATGTTCATGGCCCCCTATGGAATGGACACCTTTTGCAGCTGACGGACACCAACCATTTAGGAGGATGGCAAACATGCTTGCTATGGAGCTTAGTGCCAGCCCGTGAACATTGCAGGCTAGTGGCTACAAGCAGAGAAGGTTATTTTCATTTCTGTGGTTCTCAGTGAGAGCGATGAAACACCCCTATGTGATTGCCCTGAAGGTGAAACAGTCCCTGCATCAGAGTTTTCAGTCCCTGGCGACAATATCATTATGGAAACTAAAAATATTGTTTATGAGCATTATATAAAAGGGAAGGGCACCATAAGGCACTGCTGTAGTGTAGGTTCAGTCAGGAATCCAAACTTGCGTTGTTCCTTTACTTTATTCAAAGGTAAGGTCACGCCTGGCGATTCGGGGAGATTTAGTCACCTGGCAACTAATCGCGTGTTCTTTGGGGGCGACTAATCTCCCCAAACAGCTTCCCCCTGTCTTCTGCTGGCTGTAATGAAAAATCACCTGCTGCGGCATGGCACATGCAGTGCTTTGTATATGGAACTTCGGGTGTCGTAATACGAAGCACCGTGGGTGCCATGCCGCAGGTGATTTTGAATTATATCCAGCGGAAGACAGGGGGAAGCTGTTCGGGGAGATTAGTCGCCCCAAAGAAGAGGCGAGTAGTCGCCAGGCAACTAAATCTCCCCGAATCGCCAGGTGTGCCCTTACCCTTCACAGTTTTTTTTAACTCATATTCTTTTCACTCTGCTTCCCTCCCCTGAATGTCTTTTTCATTTACCTACATTCTGTTCTTCCTTTTTTAATATACATTTTAATAATACTCTTATTTCTGGACCAACTTTTAAATGGACTCCATGTTAGTTATTTGCTTTCTGTCTTTGCTCTTTGCCATTCCCTCTCTCCCTTTCCTTCTTCTCTTGTGTGACTACCGCTTTAAATACCTGATTTAACCTCTTATTGTCGCCTCTGTGTTGAAAATGTTTTTATTGTTTTCCACGTTAAACAAGCAGGAATTTCAACAAAAGATCAAAGCAGAACAATGAGGCCCACCAATACAACTTGTAGCAAAAATGCCTAATAGGAAAATGAAGAGTAAATATAATTGATGAAGCCATCTAAGTTGTTCCACAGATTAAAATAAGTAAATTAAAATCTAATCACATAACCAAGCAACCTAACCACCAAACAACGCTCAGCGAATGTTACTACATTATAAAATTGTACCAGCATAAAGCAACGGCTGTAAACAAAGAAAATATATAAACATATCCATTGAACCAGCAAAGATTAGCTTATAAATGTAACAAGCCCGATGTGCGTGTTTTGAAACTAGAGTCAATTTGATCCCAGAATAATGACCAAGTTTCAGTAAATGACTGTTTGAGATGTGGTTCTGCTGATTTAATCCTTATTGCTTCTTGCCAGCAGAGTTGGTTTAGGAGATACAGAATGTCTGCCAGTGAAGGTTGTCTCCTCTGTTGCTATTTCTTGCATTGCCCTGCCACCATTCTGCCTTTTAATCTTATCTTTATTAAAAAGACAAGCACACAATGTGCACCTCCCCAGGGAAACATTGCCCTAGAATAATGTGTGTATGACTCCTTGACCCACTTTTGTGATGCCTTATGTGATCTTCTCCACTTTGTTCCCAGAAGTCCACCTTCATGTTAGTAACTAATATAGCTGACACTAGTACACATAACAAAGTACCCCAGATAGGGGAGAGGCTTATTTACTCCACTTTCTTACAGTGCCATGCCTAAACCTGGCTGCATTTACTTGGGTGTTATTGGTGAAAGATAGTTCTTGCTATTGTTATATAATTCTGCCCTTTATTTTCTCTATGTACAATATTGGTTTCTGCTTTATGCCCCACAGGTGCCTGCCAACCTAATGACCTTTGAGTGATTTGGAGATTTGTGGATTGCGGAGTATCACAACTTGTTCCCCTGAAATAGCTGGAGGAGCTTAAGTTGTTTAGTCATACATAAGAAGACTCCGCTTTTCTGCCTCAGCAACTGTACGGTAGAGCAATGAACAAAAGCATCTAATCTAGCTTGTAGCACTGAGCCGGGGGAAGTTGGAGAGAATTTCCAGACACACAGTGTGTGTTTTTACTGCTGCAAGGGAAATGGAGCAGTCCTGCAAATGTGCAATTTATTCAGCCATGGACCTCATTCTGAGAATACTTCTGTACATATATATATATATTTTTTTTCTTCAACACTCACTGAACCAATCTGTGCAAACCACTGCCTTAAAGACAAAAAAATGTGTGTGTTGAAAAGTAACACCAAATAGTGTGAGTCGGTGAGTGTATTTACAGGTGTGTTACGTGCGCGTTCTGACTTTGTTGTTTGCTTTAACTTTGATTGTATGTCAAACTACATTTTTGGACCTTTTGGTCCGATATTTTTTTTTTTCCGTTTGGTGAAAACAAGCAAATCGGGTTAGTCTTGTGAAAGACGACATGGATTGTAGAAAGGACAGTGTTTTAGGTAGAAAACGGAAAAGGTTTAGGATGTTGGTTAAAGAAGGTTGATTTAGCGGCCACTGCTCTGCCTCAGTCTCACTGGGATGTCTCTTTTGTCGTGCAGTGACAACATGGCAGCAGCAGATGGATATTGTTGTGTTAGGGCAGAGACATTTGTATTGTGTTGTTACAGGAATGTGACTTTGTCCTGCTGAGAGCTGTCTCTCTGTACCTCTGAGTATTCCTTACACGGGGGGACAGATGGCGGCTGGTCTGTTTACATCGAATTGTAGTGTTACGATTAATTATTCTACTAATGTATCTCTGATGCAAAAAATCCCCCCCCCCCACTGCCAGCAGTATTATCTTTTTTTAAGATTGTTTTAGATCTCTTTAAATTTAGTTTTTAGGGGGTTTTTTTTTTTGCCCTTTTCAATTTTTAAAGTTCTCTATACCAATTTAATTTAAAGTGTGGCATATACTCCTGTGGTTTCTCTTATTTAGACATTGTCCTTTCTGTCTATAGACCAGAGATTACCAGCCTAAAGGACTCCAGCTGTTGTTAAACTGCACCTCCCAGCATTCCCATCTAGGGATGCACCGAATCCACTATTTTGGATTCGGCCGAACCCCCGAGTCCTTGCTGCTTTCCCATGTAGCAGTGGATGTGAGTGTTGGTAGCACTTTCATTGTGACACTCACACAGGCAAAGACTTGACTCCCGAGACAGTCATGAGCAGGATGCGAGAGTGTTGCTTATTGGATGGTGATAAAAGAAAAGCTTTCAGCTACTGACAGGTTCTGTGCGTTCTGCATTTCAACTACAGGGATGTTAGAGCTGCAATTATTGCACATACAGAACTAGTGCTCGGGAGAGGCCTTGGACACATTGGCAAAGTTTTTAATACACCAAATATTATTTACTGCTCACTGTTATGGAAAGACGTGTTCCAAAATGAAAGTCAATGATAACCTCTCACAAGCCCCAGTTACCCCTGCTGAAACTCTCTGCACTCCCTAAATACGGGGCAAAGAGGGGAAGCAGATGGGTGGGCTCATTGATCACACTCAAGGAAGGGGTGCGGCTGTTCTAGTGTTCAGTCTGTACTTTCAATGGGTAGAGCCAAGTGCTTTGTGTATGGGCGCTTGGCAATATGTGTTCCCTGTAGTTCTCACGCCCCAACTAAATAATTCCTAATGCCTCTAAAGAGACTTTTATTTAACCCTGTCCAGTCTGGCATTAGAATATTTGTACACCACAAGCTAAACGTTTCTGCACCGGTTCCATAATGGTGTTAGAAAAAAAAATTTGTATTGCCGGGGGTGGTAGAAGTGATATGTTTTGTAAAAATCCTTCCCAACTATAGAAAAGTGGAATGTTGGAGCAGTAATTTAGACCCATAGAACACAAACATAAAACAGTTCTAGTTCTGGCTTTATACAAGGACAGCCAATCAGGAAATCAAGTTGAATTTTTGGTTTTAGCAATATACTGGGGTCATTGCTGGTTTCTGAGCTCTCTGGATAACTGGCGTGTGTATAATGGATCCCATGCATTTCTATACTACTATTTTCCTCACTATTTTTCAGCAAAGTCTCGTATATCGATTGCTGTCGGCACTGTGATGTTCTTGGGTTGTTTTTGAGTGTTAACTGGCACAGTGCCCCCAGCACCTCTGTGTAACACCAGCACCCCCTAATCCTGCTCCCCTCCTCCAATAACTCCAGTCTCACTGACACCCCCCAGTCCTTGTGCACTTTGACATATAAGCTAAATAGATTGTTTACAAGCACCTAAATGCTTCACCTTTGAATTGAACTACTTCTGTCTCATATTGACTGTATGACACTAAACTGGCTCATCTGTCCTTAAATGTCTGTTTTAAGCTTTGTCTCTGCACAATAAAGGAGTTTATTTTTATTTTTACTGATCATAGAGCCAGAACAATACAGGAAGCCAGGGCTTTTCTACATGATTCACTAAACACTTAACTGAGTGCTGTGTAAGGTCTATTGTTGGATGCTGGGAGTCATTCAGCAACAGTTGGAGAGGTGCAGCTTTTTTAACAACGCTCAATATAGTTTGTTGCACATTGTAAGGATTTGCAGTTTTACCAAGCGCATGTTCTATCCAAGGGGCCCCCACTGTGACTGGAGACCCAGGGCAGATCCTGTATCTATGTAACATTCAGTAATATGGAAACTGAGAGGCTGCACCCAGTGTCACTATCCCCATCTCTTCTCCTTTGTCATTTACTTTTGTGTTTTTGATACGTTAGGCTTTGTGTATTCTCCAACTTGCACCCTATCATTTCCATTTATATGATTATCATTATTGTACTGACCTACACCTTCTGCTTGTGATCAAATCTCCTGGTATAGAATCCATCCAGTTTAGTGAAACGGGAAGCCTTGTTTCTGCAGTGAACATGCTGGAGGCACGAACATATATATCATTACTCTTATCCCTAGATTTAATGTAGGATTATAGATCACAGTCATAGGTATGGCAATATTGGCAAGGTTTCACTTTAAAATGAATGAGCTATCATTTTGCTATAGAAATAATTTGTAATAGAAAGAGCTGAAGTTGAGAGCACAATGTTGTTTGCCCCCCACTAGACTATTGTCGCTGCCTATTGGCTCTAGTAGCCAGGAGATGCCGAGTCCATGCCCATGTGCAGAGCAGACGGTGACCGTGCCTCTTGGCATTGAGTTTGCTCATGAGCTGCAGGGAGAGAAATAGGGTTAATGCTAGTGCCTTAACCAGACCTTTAAAGTGGGAACATCTTTGTACAGTGGGTTGTACTTTGTAATTTTTTTTTCACTCCTGACAGCAATGGAAATCTAAATTCCTGGTTAATCCTTCGGATGTCAAAGTGATTAGCTAATGCTAGCTCGGGGGCTCAGAGAGTGGGCTTTGTCTACGTACTGTATATGTCCCTAGAGCCAGAGAGGAAAATATTATGTAATAGCTTATGCAGAGATCACTTCTATTGTATTTGCCAAATATAACTTGGGCACTAAATCTTCAAGATGAAGAAAAAAAATTGCAGTAATGGCACATGGGTTTCTTTTATTATTTCCTTTGGCACCAAGAGGCGTCGGTGTTACAGACCTGCCTTACACTGAGGGGTTACCCTGTGCCTCACTTGTTTCACATGGTGGGAATCTGCATAATGATCTGTCCCAGTGATGTGCGGTTCCTAATCGTTGATTTTAAGCGTGTGTGTGTGTGTGAGCACTTTGAATGTGTTTGTGTCGGATATACACTGTCTCAAGGTTCTGATTTCCTACTGAAAATAAAAAAACTTACCTAAACACCAGTCTGTGTGTTTCTCTGCATTGCCCTGTCTCTGGATTGTCTCTACTCATGGGGAGGGGGGATCTTCATACTCAGCTGGAACAACTGCTTGCACAAAGGATCCTCATCCCTACTGCATAGTAACATAACTCATGTCACCACTATACATTGCTGCCCCACAGCTGCACACTAAATAGCTCAAGCTTTTTCTTATGGATAGAATTCACTTTCCATTGTACAGGGTCTGCACCAAAGAACACAAGTTATCATTCTTCTCCAAGGGAAAGGGTTTTTCTGCACCAGCAACCCCCTTATTAACTTCCATTATTTTCATGCAACAGTCTTTAATATCCATAGATTATCAATTCAGTATTCATTATCTGAACCCAGTGTTATTTAGCTGCTGTTGTGGTTAACAAACGCATAAATTGTCACACCAGTCTTTAATTAAGAATATATTCTATTAATTGTGTGTTGGTTTTTAAAGGGGTCATTTACTTTTTTTTTTTAATTAACTTAGAAAGTATAAGAAAATAGAATTGTAAGACAACATTCAGTTGGTCTTCATTTTTTTATTTTGTGTGGTAGTGCCTTAAAGCTGGTGCCCTGACTGGAATCCAACCAAAGACTCTGGCAGGGTAACCAATAGAAAGAAGCCACACACAATTTTCAGCTTCAGGAGGAAAAGAGCCGTAATAGGCTCAACCAGACAATTCAACCAACAAGGGATAATGAAAACCAACTGAAAAGTAAGACTGCCAGAATAGTGTTTAGTAGTGATGTCATTGATGTATTCTAAAAATAATATACCCTGTGTTGTAAAATGAGGTTATTTGAAGTCATCATAGGGTTCCATACCCTGTATAAAAACTGTGTGCCTTTATATGAACACAACTGCTACACTAGGGGCACATGATGCTCTATAATAATCCATCCTATGGAGATTGTTCTTTATGAAGTCCACAGGTAGTAAATAAGGAAGGCTTACAGAGGCTTAGCTTCCCTTGCCTGTGACAATCACGTGACAAGAGTATGGCCATGATTGATGTTCATGGGAATGGGGAGTGATTCAAAGCATTTTGTCACCCCCAGAGCCTGGAATCAATTAATGCACTGGCCTAAAACTGACCAACTGCTAATGGGCAACATCTTATGCCATTACTGCCTCTAAACTCCTATCTATAACCATTTGCCCCCAATTCTACTTTGTATTTTAATATATAACTCACTCTCCAGAAGGAAAGCAACAGAAAGAAAATGATATATTCACCTCTCATCGTCTCTTGAGGCTCAAATGTTTGTTTTTGTGAAATCCAGAGTTAAACTCTGAGCTGAAACCAGAGCTCTTGTTTTAGGTATTCTGATGGATTTGCCATTCAGCGATATAACCATCCAAGTCAGACGTCTAACCGTCCAACACAGAACCTTTGTCAACGGCAAAGCCTGGATGTTTAAGTTAGGAAGGTCAAGTCTGAACTGTGTGCGTTGGAACTCCACAAAATCAAGAGCTCAGGAGTATTTTATCCCCAAGAAGGTATTAAGGGTGTGTTATTGCTTGGTCTACTGCAGCATCGACAGTTAATAAGTCGCGGCTTTGCTTAATGTCAGCCTGAAATCCCTTCCTCATACAGTGTAGCACGCGATTCTCTCTCCAGATCCTTCTGAAAAAGAGGTTGGGAATATTAATCCAATGCTCCGCCACTGATACAACAACAACAGCCTTCTAAGCCAGAAGACATGAGGCACTCGGTCCTTTATGTTTTTAGTGAGCTTTGTTATTGCAAGAGAAGGAGAATATTATAAAGAAAAAATGTGATTGTTTAATACCAGGGGCTCCTGGAAGTCTTCTCTGTACAGATGCGGCCTATTGCCTTTAGTTTCTTATTCACACAGAATGGATGTTGTTTTCCTTGGTCAGTGTCATGCTTGCTCACTCAGTGCTTCTTTATATTTCTCTTGGCCAGGGACACATGCTACCATCACTCTCTGCAAATAGATTTAGTCATTGGATGGAAATCGGTGGAACCAGAGAGTTGCAGATTAATGAGACGTGAGGCCCCTGGGCTACATCCACAGGTCCCTTCTAGGCTTCTATTGGGTCTGGATGCAGATCCAGTTGCGCATGCTCCCGAGCTCTCTATGCTGAGTCTGGTTTGGTGAGTGCCAGTGACATCACTAGATCTGCATGCATTCACCTTGCCCCAGTGACATCACTAGATCTGCATGCATTCACCTTGCCCCAGTGACATCACTAGATCTGCACGCATTCACCTTGCCCCAGTGACATCACTAAATCTGCATGCATTCACCTTACCCCAGTGACATCACTAGATCTGCACGTATTCACCTTGCCCCAGTGACATCACTAGATCTGCACGTATTCACCTTGCCCAGTGACATCACTAGATCTGCACGCATTCACCTTGCCCCAGTGACATCACTAGATCTGCATGCATTCACCTTGCCCCAGTGACATCACTAGATCTGCATGCATTCACCTTGCCCCAGTGACATCACTAGATCTGCACGCATTCACCTTGCCCCAGTAACATCACTAAATCTGCACGCATTCACCTTGCCCCAGTGACGTCACTAGATCTGCATGCATTCACCTTGCCCCAGTGACGTCACTAGATCTGCATGCATTCACCTTGCCCCAGTGACATCACTAGATCTGCACGTATTCACCTTGCCCAGTGACATCACTAGATCTGCACGCATTCACCTTGCCCCAGTGACGTCACTAGATCTGCACGCATTCACCTTGCCCCAGTGACGTCACTAGATCTGCACGTATTCACCTTGCCCAGTGACATCACTAGATCTGCACGCATTCACCTTGCCCCAGTGACATCACTAGATCTGCACGCATTCACCTTGCCCCAGTGACGTCACTAGATCTGCACGCATTCACCTTGCCCCAGTGACGTCACTAGATCTGCACGCATTCACCTTGCCCCAGTGACGTCACTAGATTTGCACGCATTCACCTTGCCCCAGTGACATCACTAAATCTGCACGCATTCACCTTGCCCCAGTGACATCACTAGATTTGCACGCATTCACCTTGCCCCAGTGACATCACTAGCAGGTGCGCCCGACCAGACCCAGCAGGGCTGATAAAAATAAATGTTGAAAGAAAATAGAAATAATAATTGAAAAAAGAAAGCTTGACGGGCACCTAGTCTATAGCTTAGGGGGTCAGTGCATTAATCCATCCCTGGAGAAGATCAGTGAATTCAACTTTCTTTCCTCAATTACTTAAAAGTTTCCTACTGTGATACCTACCGTTCCTTACAAGCACTATGATTGCCTTTTTCCCTTGTATTTCTATCTTGGTGTTTAAGAATCAAAAAGTATGGGGGGGGTGTAAACCTAAAAATAAAAATGAACTTACTAAAAAAAAAATAAGTGGCAGATTTATTAAGAATTGTATGGTCAAATTAGACTAGCGAATTATTCCTCGATAATTCGAATTCGATTTTCAAGATTTATCATACTATGGCCCTGGCTCGAATTCGACTATTCGCAACCTAAAAACTGCCAAATTCATATATAAGTCAATGGGAGAGGTCCAGGGACCAATTTGGAGATGCTTGTATCCTTTCTGACATTCAATTTTTTTTGGAGAATAAAATTGAATCGAGTTTGGTCAAATTCGAAAAGAATTAGAGTCTGTGGGAAAATAAAATTCATCCTTCAGGACTTGACGACGCGATTGGAGCGGACACGTCGCAATGCGACTAAACGCGTGCGACGTGTCGGATGTTTTAAAGAAAACTTTCATCCGACAGTCGGATAAATGTAGTTGTTACCTGTAACTTCTCCTTCACTTCCGTTTGCCTTAGAACATCTGCCACATCATATACGTTTAGTCGCATTTCGTCATGTCGGCTCCAATCGCGTCGTCAAGTCCTGCCCTTAGATACTCTATTTTTTTTTTTATTATAAATAAAAGATTTTTTATTATAATTCGACTTTTAATAAATGTGCCTCTAAATGTACTAAAGGCAAATACTGACCAAATGGGTATTGCTCTCTCACTGATGGACAGACATAAGTATGGCCGCCTTTCTATTGTTCTGATTGTTTTGGAATAGCAGAAAGTGCCGAGAGCTGCAGATCCTCTCCATTTCCTCCTCCACTAATATACCAAGCACTGGGCGCATTGCAAATAACGTTTCTTTATGCACAATAGATGGTCTGTTATGTCAAGTCAGCCACAATAAATGAAGGAGCAGATTCAAACCATTCCCAATAGGAAACAGACTGTTTCACTAAAACAGGTGCTACTACCCAGAGGAATCAGACTTTTTCATTTTCTATCTCGGCGTAGACTGGTTAAAATGTAAAAAGGATATAAACCTAATAATACAATTTGGCCTAATATATACAATAAAAATTTATTTCCAGTTGTTTTAAAGGTGTTTTAAAGGTATTTGTAAGTATAACTGAAATTAAAAGTCTTTTTTTGTCCTTTTTTGCACAGCTGGTTCTGACTCTGGAATCAGTGTAGCAATAGTCAGCTCTCCTCCAGTCAGTGTTCCATTTGCATGCTTCTTCACTGATTTTTTTAATAAGCTGACTTCTGCGACATTGTTTGAACAGTCAGAACCAGCATTGCAGAAAATAGCTAGGAAGCAAATGGAGGCAAAATGTTATTTTTGTGCATAAACCCCTCAATAGGGAAATGTAAGCCCTTACAACAAATTAATGTAAAATTGCTCCGGTTTGCAAAATATTTACAGTTTTGAACTGCTAATATAATTCATTTGTAACTTGAAGTGCTGCTCTGCCTAGAACTGACCAGAGAAACATCAGATGACAATTCTAACTTCAAGATAATTGCCATAATTACCAACATGTAGCACTGTTGTCAATTCGCTGGGGGTCATTTATAAACAGTGGGCAAATTTGCACCTGGGCAGTAACCCATAGCAACCAATCAGATGATTTTTCCTGTGAAAATACCAACATAATGTATTGTATTAAATGCCCCTGTGGACTAGCTTATTACATTGGTCAGACAAGCAGAAACATGAAGAGACACTTAAATGAACATAAATTAGTGATTCACAATTATGTACCCCCAAAAGAGGAGGAGAAAAAGAAAGGAAACCACTTTGACAATTGACACATCATTTTTCAATTAAGGTGGCAAATATTGGAAAAAGTTAGTGGCAGTACCCAAATGGAAACAAAAAAGAAACTGATACAAAGGGAGTGTTTCTGCATATGGCTGCTACAAACAAAACAACCTTCAGGGCTAAATGAAGAGTTTAACATGAATTGTTACTTGTAGAACCACAAATGTAACTACGTCTTATCCTCTATAATAACTTGAGCAAAGTGCTATTTCAGCCACAAGTTGTCCTGCTTTGCACCCACAATGTAGTGTTTTCCCCATAATTCCAACTAAATTGCAGCCACATTTAAAGCTTTGATCTTTTGTTTCATTTGAAAACAATAAAAACTGTTTGAAACCAGAGTAATTGCAGCCACAATATGGAGCCACTCCTGACACCGTTTCACATGTGATTCCAAGCAAATAGGACACTGTACTGAACACTTTGGCTTCAGTTGTTTCATGTTCTCAGCATCAAAATCGCATGTTCTCTGACGCAGGCTGATGTGATAACAATGGAGTTTCCACCATCTTTGATTTACCCGCAGAAAGAAGAGGGAGCCGAGTGGAGGGAAAGCACCAAGCGCAGATCAACTGCAGCTAACTTTGTGCAACAGCACATGCGCTGAACACTCCTAATTGAGCCCTTATGTCTCCATCTAGTCATGTCTGAAAAACTGAAATGATGTCCCAGGATCAGGTAAATATTTGGACTGGTTTCTGGATGAGATCACAAAATATAATTGGCTGGGATTTATGTTTATTGGAAGCATTTCAACTGCTAAAGTTCACAAGTTTTAATCCATTCAATAGAATGTATAGGCAAGCAGCGGTGTAACTAGGGGACCATGGGCCCTGCTACAAAAACTGCACCCCCCCCGCCCCGCTGAAACAAGATGCTGCATTGGCTCAGGCTTCCCTTTGGGCCTTGGCAGGGGGCACTGACTGTTCCCCAGTAGTTACCTAAAAACTTTAGCCTTGTTCATATATGTGTGTACTATCCCTTTAAGAGAAGCCAAATACAGGTACAATAGTATTCTTTATTAAATTTCAAATCTATACAAGGAGATCCTATGGGGCTCTTTTTGGCAAGATGAATCAGTTGGACTGATTACAGAGACCTTGGCCTGTGCTTAGGAATCCTCTACTATTACATATATTCTAATATTGTTCAGAGAATGTTTAAGGCACTTCATCCCTTGCTTCAAACTTGCTGGATATTGGTGGCTGAAAGTAAATTGGTGGCAATGTTGATGTGTGAAAGCGGAGTCCATAACCCCTCTGGTAGCTGATCTGCGCTACGGCTACTGTCTGCTTCTCTGTTCCAGCAACTAAACAACAAATCAATGTAATCTGGTTCACTCCTTAGGCTGCCTAATAGAGCAAAGGTCCACAGATATATGTCCACCTCTTCCCCTGTTGCCCAGTATTTGGCCTTATTCAGTTCCAAGACCAGGCTCTGGTTGGACACATTGGAGCAACATGAAATCAAATCATCAGATTATAATGTTGTACCAAATAAAGAAATTTATTGCATCCAGTTCACATTTTACTAGAGCTCAGGCTGGACCCAAAAAGTGCAACATGCTTTACACTGCCACTCTCACATGCACTGTCTGAGATCATAACATGGATCTAATCTAACAGGCTAACATGCATGGAACTCAATCTCACCACAGTGTGCTGGAGAGTGATGTGCTTGTACTGTATCTTTAACTAATCCTTGTCTCACCCTGAACTGAAGCTACAGAAGTTGGGGACACATACACATACTCATAACGTTGAACAGATTTGATTCTGTAAAGTAAATGGATCCCGATACTGAGGAAATATTGCCACCTAGTGGTCAAAACAAGATTAGTCGCCAGCCACTTCTAGTACAGAATAATCAGGAAACTCACTTGGGCCTTATTTATTAGGGAGGCACCAAATCCAGGGTTCAGTTTGGGATATGGCCAGGATTCTGCCTTTTTCAGTAGATTTCGGATTTGGACGAACTGAATCTGAATCCTAATTAGCATATGCAAATTAGGGACATGAAGGGAAATCTTGTAACTTTTCGTCACTAAACAAGGAAGTAAAAAATATTTTTCCCAATTTTTCCCTTCCCGTCCCTAGTATTTGGCCAAAGTTTTCATGAAGGATTCAGGGATTCACCGAATCAGAAATTTCGGTGCATCCATAATAGTTAGAAAGGTATATAAAATGTTTTACAAATAAAAGGTGCTGTAAAAAGCTGGGTCATCTAAAAGCTGTGTATTTCTTCATTCTCCTTGTTTTTTTCCTCATCCATCACATTTATAAATCAACAGGTAAAATCCATTATAAAGGTGTATTTTCATTTACTCCAGTAATGCACTCCATTATTTTATATTGCCTCAGAGCTGGTGAAATCCATTAAAGTCAGTGGGACTGAGGAGATATTCTTGAGTAAAACGGGGGTCATTTATAGATTTATTTTTTGGGTATATTCCTTATAGCCAATTGTAGTGAACAATATTGGAAGGGGATACGTTTATGGAAATGTGGCCAGTCAATCTGGAAATTTTCTTTTGGAAAAGTTGTCTCAAGAGAGCTGTATTTATCCAGGCATTAGAGATTAAGCATTTATAGCTCTTCATCAGGCACATTATATGTTTGTCTGCTAATCCCAATGTATCTACTAATGACATTACTGGAGCTGTTAACTGATTCCCATACGTTAATGTGAGTCCTAGTGACACTGCAGTTATATGTCCTCCTCCTCTGTATTACTTTTCCTTTGCTGTCATTATAATAAGTCATCATTGTGCTACCTAAAAATGTGTCTTCTAGTTTATTCCACTATGCGCACTCTTACACCAATCATCCCATTACTCAGTCCAAGTAAAGAAAGGTAAGTATAAGGGTAGGACTACATAGATGTTCGGCGTGATCCCACGTGCTGCGACAAAACGCATGCAACAAAAATAAGGTAAGTGAATGCATAGTCGCATGGTGTCGCAGCGTTAATCTGACACGACACGGTTGTCGGATGCGGACGCAGGATGCAGTGTCTGCATCCAACATTCGTGTCGCGTGTTGTTTGTCGCAGTGCATTGGATCGCGCTGAAAACGTCCATGTACCTTTTTACCAATAAACCACATTTAACTATAAAAATTGGTTATTTGGTAGCCCCTATATGGACTGTAAGACTACAGGAGGCTCTGTTTGGCAGAACACCTGGGGGCAAATTCACTAACCTGTGGGTTGCGCTAGCGCAGCCTTCGCCGCACTTCGCCAGGGCGCCGCTAATTCACTAAAATCCGAAGTTGCGCTGAGGGAGGCGAAAGCTCGAGCAGTTGCGCTAACGTTAATTCGTCAAGGAAATCGCAGTTACGCTAGCGATGCCTAATTTGCATACGGCACCAAGTTAAAGTACAATGGATGTATATGTAGCAGCAAATACATTACACTACACAAGCCTGAGAAAGCTTCATAAAATAAAACAGAGTTGTTATTTTGCCCTACACATGTGGCCATTGTATAGTTTATGTGCCATATATTAGGAAATGTAGGGGAAAAGGAGGGTACCCCAAAAAAATCTCTTTTTCAGCCTATCACCCTTAAAAAAGGAAAAGAGGAAAAGATGCCAGCGTTTTTTGGGACTTAGAATAAATTTCAACTTTTTTTGAAGCAATCCCTATCTACTCTATTATTGCACTTCGCCTGGTCTGAGGTGGCGAAGGCAAGTCTGGCGCAAGAGGTAATGTTCAGTAAAATGCGCAAGTTAGTGAATTAGCGTAGTTACGTCCCTTCGCCATAGTGCAACTTCGCCTGGCGTAAGGGTGCTAAGAAGCGCTAGAGTAGGTCCACTTCGCTAGTGAATTTACGCCAGCACCCGTTAGTAAATCGACAAAGTAACAAAATGACACCACGCTGGTGAATTTGCACTAGCGTTAGCCGCTTCGCACTTTAGTGAATTTGCCCCATGGACTTTTTGGCTCCATAATTTGCCTCAAAGTCACATAATTTGCCTCAAAGTCAGAAATCCAAAAATAAGCACTTACTTTGAGGCCACTGGGAGCAACATCGAAGGGCTTGCTGATCAACATATTGCTTGTGAGCCACTGGTTGGGGACCACTATTCTAAGAGACCACATTTGTTCATGAAACAAGCACTGTGCCCAGGGTCGGTTTTCAGATACAGTATATACCATATAATGCAAAGTACAGTGGCAAGAAATATGTTTTGTGCATAGCATTTGATACTATTTATTCTTAAATGTATCATGTGATAAGTAATTTAGTGCTGTTCCTGCAAGGAATGTCCTATATAGATTGCAGCAGACAACAGGAAAATCACTATATTTTATTACTTTCTGTTATGAATAAAGATTGCCATCACATTCAGTTTCTGACCATCTATGCATGTGCTGATCCCCCAACAATTCTGAATGTTTACATTCTGGTGTTATTGTGTTGAGTGAGCTTTGAGTCGCCACCATGTTTATATTGGACTGATATGATTTTGTTATGATGTCATCAGTCAGTCCAGAACTGCATGGGCCACACCCCAATAGGTCGTCAATCAAATCAGTGAACATGTGACTGAGCATCTCTATGTCATGGAGTCTGCCCGTGTGTCCAGCTTGTATCAAGCTAAAGAAAAAGAATGCTCCATTGTACCTGTGCCAAATGGTAAGATTGCATCATAGTTTATATTTGAGTGAGATTTGCATTCCATTTTGATAGCATGTTTAAATATATATTATTGATATAATTATGTTGGGATTCAATATAAACTCTATCAGGAAGCAGCAATAAAACACTTCCCACTTCTGCCCACACACACACCACAGTGTTATTAATACTGAAAGGGACCGAGCTCTTTTATTAAACCTACGCTACAGTGGCCAAGGAAAATGTTCATCTGAACCGCACTCAAAGTCATTAATAGCTGGAAAATCCATCAGTGCTGTAACTATTACACCATGTTTCTAGGCTACTTTCTTGGCATGGGTCTGTTTTAGTCATTTATTTGTAATAGAAAGTAGAATATGGCAGAAAACAGAACTGATTGGTGCATCTGGCAAGAGACCAGGCATTCTTGTACTTGTACTGTAACATAGATTAATCTTGTGTTTCTGCTCCCTACAGAATCCATAGTCTCTAATAATGTCTGGGATACTTATTGTAAGTAACATACTGGCTGCCAGTTATTTCTTTGTCCCATCACAATTAGGAGTCTGTCAACATTACTAGTAAGAAACGCATTTTGGGCTGCTGTAGTTCTGCATGACAATGGTTTTTTCCATAAGCAATTATAAATGCAACTTCTAAATGTGTTCCAAAACAAGCACAATAATTATCTTGGCAAAGTTACTAATATACAGCGTATATATGTTTTTATTAGTCAGTTGCCAGTAGCCACGTTTATTTGCTCTTGGCGGTGGCTGCACAAAGTTTAGGCCCAGATAACTCAGGCATGATCAGTGAAGTGTTGATTCAAACTTTTGTGCAAATAAGAGGTAGGCGGGGGCCCTACGGGTACAAATAATTACATTTAACTACCAAATAATAAGGATACAGGAGTAAAGTGACCAACCCAGAAAGCCACATGAAGGGGAAACCTGGGATACGAGTAAATAAAAGTGGTAGGATTAAAGGGGTTATTCTCTATTAAGTTAACTTTTAGTATAATGTAGAGAGGGATATTCTGAGACCATTTGCAATTGGTTTTCATTTTTTATTATTTAAGATGTTTGCGTTAATTTGCTTTTTATTCAGCAGCTCTCCAGATTGCTATTTATGCAATCTGGTTGTTAGGGTCCAAATTATCCTAGCAACCATGCATTGATTTGAATAAGAGACTGGAATATGAATAGGCCTGAATAGAAAGATGAGCAATAAAAAGTAGCAATAATATTACATTTGTAGCCTTACAGAGAAATTGTTTTTTAGTTGGGGTCAGCGACTCCTATTTTAAACATACTAAAAGTTAACTGAAAGGTGAACCACCCTTTAAGGAATTCATAATCATTAGGGGCATAGATATTTGGGGGGATATGCACTAAATTTGTACCAGATTCTACGGAATTTTTTCTATATACTTGACCTCACCTGTCCCTTATTAACCCCTGAAACCCTTGTATCCTGATTCCTGACTATCTTCTTCTGGATAATCAGTACCCTTAAACTTAACTCTTTCCCCCTATACTATATTGCAGGTGACTGTGCTCTGATTCTGGTGATTCAGAATGCTGCCTGGGAAATCTTTCTTTATTCACATTAACATCAGTAAAATACCAGTAATATTGTCTTGATTTGACCATTTATTGTTATTATTATGCTTTATTATATCACAGTGCATTACCCTCCTGTTTATATTGTATATTGTATATAACTCTGGGGGCAGGGACCTCATACCTATTGTAGTATTTTATCTTGAATGTAATTGTTAACATTTATATGTCATTATATTCTATTTATTGCATTGTTTCCTCTATCTGTAGTAAGAATCGGTGGCATAACTAGATGTTACTGGACCAGAGCAAATTAATTTTAGGGCCCCCAAAATGTCTTATCACATGTTGTTGTGGAGCCCAGGCTCACTGACAGGAAAGACCTGCACTGCACCTAGTTTTTGGTGCTAGAAGGTATAAGAACAAAGTGTAAAATATTTGTACAAGTTCAATGTTGGAAAAGAATATCAGCCAGTTAATGAAAATGAAAGCGGGGATCTCCAACCATTTTGGCCTAAAAGAAATTGTAATTCTAAGCTACTCCTCAATATCAATTCATTACAAAATGTCATGGTTTTTAAAGTTATTTGCAACGGTAATTGAAATTATTTTGTGTCTTACTCTTTTTATTAAGTTTTAACCGTAAATATAAACAGCTGGTTACTTTACACTAAGTTTCTCTCCGATTACAGCACATTTGAACATTCAGCTATGTAGTTACAGTGGTGTGAAAAACTATTTGCCCCCTTCCTGATTTCTTATTCTTTTGCATGTTTGTCACACTTAAATGTTTCTGCTCATCAAAAACCGTTAACTATTAGTCAAAGATAACATAATTGAACACAAAATGCAGTTTTTAAATGAAGGTTTACGTTATTAAGGGAGAAAAAAAACTCCAAATCTACATGGGCTTGTGTGAAAAAATGATTGCCCCCCTTGTTAAAAAATAACTTAACTGTGGTTTATCACACCTGAGTTCAATTTCAAAGGTTATAAAGCCATTTCTAAAGCTTTGGGACTCCAGCGAACCACAGTGAGAGCCATTGTCCACAAATGGCAAAAACATGGAACAGTGGTGAACCTTCCCAGGAGTGGCCGGCCGACCAAAATTACCCCAAGAGCGCAGAGACAACTCATCCGAGAGGCCACAAAAGACCCCAGGACAACATCTAAAGAACTGCAGGCCTCACTTGCCTCAATTAAGGTCAGTGTTCACGACTCCACCATAAGAAAGAGACTGGGCAAAAACGGCCTACATGGCAGATTTCCAAGGCGCAAACCAATTTTAAGCAAAAAGAACATTAAGGCTCGTCTCAATTTTGCTAATAAACATCTCAATGATTGCCAAGACTTTTGGGAAAATACCTTGTGAACCGACGAGACAAAAGTTGAACTTTTTGGAAGGTGCGCGTCCCGTTACATCTGGCGTAAAAGTAACACAGCATTTCAGAAAAAGAACATCATACCAACAGTAAAATATGGTGGTGGTAGTGTGATGGTCTGGGGTTGTTTTGCTGCTTCAGGACCTGGAAGACTTGCTGTGATAGATGGAACCATGAATTCTACTGTCTACCAAAAAATCCTGAAGGAGAATGTCCGGCCATCTGTTCGTCAACTCAAGCTGAAGCGATCTTGGGTGCTGCAGCAGGACAATGACCCAAAACACACCAGCAAATCCACCTCTGAATGGCTGAAGAGAAACAAAATGAAGACTTTGGAGTGGCCTAGTCAAAGTCCTGACCTGAATCCTATTGAGATGTTGTGGCATGACCTTAAAAAGGCGGTTCATGCTAGAAAACCCTCAAATAAAGCTGAATTACAACAATTCTGCAAAGATGAGTGGGCCAAAATTCCTCCAGAGCGCTGTAAAAGACTCGTTGCAAGTTATCGCAAACGCTTGATTGCAGTTATTGCTGCTAAGGGTGGCCCAACCAGTTATAAGGTTCAGGGGGCCATTACTTTTTCACACAGGTTTGGATTTCTTTTCTCTCTAAATAATAAAAACCCTCATTTAAAAACTGCATTTTGTGTTTACTTGTGTTATCTTTGACTAATAGTTAAATGTGTTTGATGATCAGAAACATTTTGTGTGACAAACATGCAAAAGAATAAGAAATCAGGAAGGGGGCAAATAGTTTTTCACACCACTGTATGTAAACATGGTAATACAAACAATTATCTGAAATCAAGTAAGATCAATTACAACACAGTAAATGCAAGAAAAATCAAAGTGGAACTAACCTGAAATAAAATTAAAGTTTAAGGTTAGAATGGAAATGAAAACTATGGCATTTTTTTGTTGATGCCTTTAGGTTCTTTTGGTCTGACTCTTGAAACAATGTAGCAGGATCCATTTACCTACAGTTGGCTTCTGCTACATTGTTTTAGGAGTCGGAACCAGAAGCACAGAGATAACGGCTTTCAGCAGCAATAACTTTAAAATCTGTAACATTCTTTTTTTAAATAAATGTATACTGAAAAGTTGCTGAGAGTGAAATTTTTTTCATTATGCAAAAACAAGTTGAGGGTGATGGTACTGTTATACAGCGCGTGACACAATTTGCATATAACCTACTGGACAAAGAGAAAGCATTGTTTCTAGTGAAGTGTAACGTGTATTTTGGCACCTATTGTAACGATTTATATCAGTCTATTTCCATAAGCAGCCAAAGCTTAGTAATTGTTGCTCTAAATCTGACTGTCAGTGGCATTCTCTGGTTACTGACTGTCACCCATGTAGGATATCATCCCTAACATCCTGGAAGAATATCCCGTTCACATGTTGAAATCTGTAAGAGGAGGTTAATTCTCACCTAAGCATAGTTTTAGTAATAGTGCCACATCATACAACTAGTCTCACCCACATCTACATAGTTACATAAGATACACACCGTGCTCTTCACAACATATAAACTATAACTGGAAAATAATGATAGGTTGTCATATGGCACATCAGAAGCATAATTAGGGAAGCTGGAGACATAACTTTGCAGATTGTGGGTGTAACAACACAATTAGATGTGTGGTAAATACTTAATACTGGCCCCTGCCTTTACGCTAAATTTAAAAACAAATCCTTCCTGTTCTAAGGCTGAGCTTTTGATCAGAATATCATACATCCTGAAATTGGGGCCAAAACCCTAAATCTCACATTAATACCCTGAATGTTCCTGACCAGACCTTGAATATCAATGAGTTCATTAGAGCTGAGATGTTATTTAAAGGGGTCGTTCACCAATTTGCAATTATTTGTTATTTTCGTTTTAAATTCAGCAGTTCTACAGTTTACAATTTCAGCAATCTGGTTGGTAGGGTCCAAATTACCCTAGCAACTATGCATCGATTTGAATAAGTGACTGGAATATGAATAGGAGAGGGTCTGAATAGGGAAATCAGGAATAAAAAGTAGCAATAACAATAAATGTGTTGCCTTACAGAGCATTTTTTTTAGATGGGATCAGTGGTTAGAAGCTGGAAAGAGTCAAAAGGTAAAAGCAAGTAATTTAAAAACTATCAAAAGAAAAAAATGAATTTGAAAAGTTACTTAGAATTAGCCATTTTTTGAGCACCAAGCCCTTCAGTTCTAATTGTGTCCAGTAATTCTTGTATAGATTCTGGACTGGGGTATTTAATTACAGTAATGGGTGCCTCTAATAAAGGATATTGGCCCAGATAAGCCATGCTTTAATGATTTCTTATATCATTCTTCTCTGTTTCTCTGTTATTGGCAGCTAACTGGGTGACCAATATACAGTATAACAATGACAATATATAGAGAGCGAGTGATTGAGTGAGAGATACATAGAGATGTATATTGTTACTGTCAAGATGGCTGTAGGGATTGGGCAGTGTTAGCTACCAATGTTATTTATATAGGAAACAATATCTCTCCAATTATAAAATAAAAATCTAATAAAGCAAGGATAGCATAAGTTACTGAGGAGTTCCATGACCAGAATAAAAGCAGGAGACCCAGTTTCACATCATTCTAAAAACATGAAATAAAGTTTCAAACACACCCAGCATAGGTTATATCTCCTTATACTTTCACACATATGCCACAAATTTCAATAACACCATGTCATTACTAACGGCACAGGATTATTGATATTTGTGGCATATGTGCAAATGTATTTGCTCCTGTATTTTATGTCTGTTTTTCAGCACTGCAGAACCCGGAATGTACCGGATGTCACACCTGTTAAATTGGATTGTCTGGTTCTAAAAAATTTTGGATAATTTGTGGTTTTGGAGTGACGTAGTTTATAATTCAGCAGATCTACAGTTTGCAATTTCAGCAATATGCTTGCTAGGGTTCCAATTTACCCTAGCAACCATGCATTGATTTGAATAAGAGACTATGGAATATGAATAGGAGGGGGTCTGAATAGAGCAATCCGCAATAACAATACATTTGTAGCTTTACGGATCAATAGGGTCAGTGACCCCAATTTGAAAGCTGGAAAGAGTCAGAAGATGAAGGAAAATAATTTAAAAACTATAAAAAAGAAAAAATTTAGACCAAGTTGCTTAGAAGTAGCCATTCTAGAACATACTATGTCTGTTTTTCAGCACTGCAGAACTCGGACTGTACTTACCAGACATCACACCTGCTAAACTGGATAGTCTGGTTCCAAACTTGCGAGGCAACATCTCTAGTCACAAAGCTGTGCATGGATAGAATTAATATGGTTCCACCAATATTCATTAGCCTGTTCTGTTATTTCAGTTACTGTAGCGCCAAAAATCAAATTTTTCTATCAACTGGCCATATGCAGGAGCAAAGGGATTGCAGGGACAGGTCCAAACCAGTAACACCTGGACTGGGAGTCAAACAAGGCCCTGAACTTTCAGGTACACAAAGGCCCAAACAGCCCAATAAATAAATGAGTGTCTATGGCAACTTCCAGCAGTCCATCTTGCATTGGTCAGAACCCACCAATTACCAGGGCTCTCAGGCCTGCATACAGGAATAATAGAACAGTGGGTTAGATCTGGTAATTACACAGAACAACTACATATATTTAAGGACAGATAACACGTATTCATTTTGGATCATGGATTAAAACAATGAATAAAAGAACTGCCCATGAAGTAACCACACACGACATACCCATACTAAAAATGGCCTCGCTAGCAACCTTCACATCCCACGTGGCCTAAAACTGATAAGCCCGCCCCTAGGCGTGGCCATTAATGCCCACCGGCTACTGTTAGCGTTCGACTGGACTGTGAGCGTCTATAGACTTCGCTATTTCCGGTTAAAGAATGAATTGCGATTGGATTATAAGGTTTGGGCAGCTTTCTGTGACCCAATGAGCTTCTCAAGGAATGTGTCGTGGCACCTGGTTGGTCCTCGGTGACCAAATGCATCCGATGCGGATTGGCTGGGTTGACAGTTCCTATGAGCGCCGCACTGTGTACTGGCTGAGGTAGAGTGTGTGATGTTGGCAACTGAGGATCGGGGACCGTGTGTGAGAGGTGAGTGTCGGTGCAACTTACATCTGACTCAAATGATCTGTCAAATCAGTTGGGTCCAGTCTCCGGACCTCGAGCTATTGCTGAATTTCAATAATCTGCGCCTGCGGAAAGGGAGCCTGGGATAGTAAGAGTTTCTCTTTGTCATCAGATGGAGGGCCGCGGATTAGACACCCCCGCGTAAAGTCAGCGATGGGACATGTCTGCTTATTGACCAATGGCTGCTGCTGATGTTATCGGGCAGAGCTCGGAGCTGCCTATGATAGGGCTCATGTGCAGGCAGGTCGGGCGATAGGGGCAATCTGATCGCAACTGGAATACTGTGTAATGTTACAGGGGGCACACTCTGCCCTGGGACAGGGAGGCCTTTTATATAGGCGGAAAGCATGTCCTAATAGTGACACCAGTGTTACTTACATGTTGTATATTAGGGGTGTGCAGCCCTCCAGCTGTGAATTCATTGCAACTCCAGCCTCCCACTGGCAGACCAAGGCTTCCGCAAGAACTGGAGGACCCCAGGGTGGATATCCAGAAGCCCCTGACTTATTGCCATGACCTGTAACTCTGGCTGGTCTTTAGTGCAGTCTCAGAGCCCAGAGCAGTCCATGGTTGAGATGGGGAGGCAGCAGACTTGGGGAGAATAACTTTTGGCCTGGAAGCACAGACTGAATATCCTGTAGGTTAATATGTGGGATCAGCAATCATTTGTCTGAAGCAGCAGATCAGTCATTTGCCTTTACTCTTTATATTGCTTAAATTGAATGCATCAGTGTAACACTCCCCTCACTCCCCGGTCCTTCACCTTAGCAGAGCTTTACATGTGCAGAGACTCAATACATTGGCCAAGTGCAAATCATTGTCGGCTGAAGCATTGAGAGAAGAAACCAGACTGAAACTGGAGCTGAGCCAGTAAAGCAAAAGGAATCTGAAGCATGGCCTAATTATTTTTGAGATGATTGGGTGACATTAGGCCTTGAGAAGGTGCCATTTGTTAGTGAGGTGTTGGAGCTGTGGAGTCAAAGGATTTATGTAACCACTTCACAGCCCTGGTTGGACTAACAATTAGGGCCCCCATACATGGGCTGATAAAAGCTGCGGACAGACCGAGTCGGCAGCTTATTGGCCCTTGTGTGGGGGCATCCCCAATTGATATGTGGCCAAAAGTCATGTTTATCGGGGAGGGTAAAAAATCCCATCGGATCACAGCCACATCTGTGCGTTGATGCGGTCCCGCCACCCGACCACCCGTATAGCCTCCATTCTGATACGCTCGTTGGACCTACGATCAGATCAGCCTGATATCACCCACCTCAATGTGGGCATATCGGGGATAGAGATAGATCTCCCTGTGTATGGCTGCCTTTAGTATACATGGAATACATGGGAATTATAAGGGCAGTTTGTGGTAGATAAATTTATACCTTTTTTGGAAATGCTTAGTAAAATATAATGGCCCTGGATATTCTGCAGAGGGAGCCTTGTTTGCATTGAATAATGAAAGTGGGAGCAGCCATATATAATTTAATCTGGCTACAGGGATATTGATCCCACACCATTTCCCCATTTTTTAAAAATAATTACATTTTGAGATTTTCTAGATAACAGGGCCTTCTGTAAAGTAGATCCTTATGATTGATTAACTAAAGAACCTTAATGCATTGCAAAAAGGCCTATTGTATTTGTTTTTTGTCTTATTCAATTAGAGAAAAAGCCAATTAGTTAGGAATAGAAATGTTTTAATTAAGTAGAACTTATGGGAAATAGCATTGTCCTATTTTGAAATCACACATTTCTGGAGATTCAGTCTTATAATTATGTGTATAATTCTTGGAATTAAAAAAAAAAATACCCCAACACTGCGCTATGTTCAGTAATATTAGACATTGTACGGTAAATAAACCCACTTCAAGCTGAAGAAGGTATTATTTTAAACACGCTGAAACCTCTTAATACCAAATTAACTTTGAGAATCAAGGGGACGAAGCAAAATCTTTAGAATTGCATATCATTCATCATCATGAAAACACGTATGTTCTTTTCTTAATCCATTCCTGGTCAGGATATTGTAGGCTGCTGTGAATGGATTGGAAAGAAAAGCAAGTATTCCAGTAAATCACAACGCTGGGGCTTATGAGTGGTGAGAAATATAATTTGCCTGCAGGTAGAAACTATCAATTATGATTGTTAAACAGTCACAATAAAACTTTAACAGGATGTCCCACCCAAAAAACTGTTTTTGTATAATGAAAGAAAATATATTTCTAAGCAACATTCTACATTGTCTCCTGAGTCAGAACCAGAGAACAGACTGGGTTAAACAAATACTGGTTATACAGTAACTGCAATTACAGATATCCTTAATATAACTAGAAATTGTAATTCATTTAATTGGAAAGCTGCTTAGAATTAGATTTTCTTAACATTTAAAAGTGTTGAGGAGGGAACCCCCAGGTGTGTAATAAAAGGTGGCAGTGCAAATGAGACATCTTTGTGAGAGATTTGAGGGGATGATGTTCTTATTTGGTGCATTTAGCAGCTTTTTCTCCATTCACAGAAAGTGAAATTAAGTTTATGATTTGAAAGTCACTAATATTCTTATTAGGGGGAGTAGCAGGTGGAAACTGTGAGAGATCTTACAGTATCAGCAGCAAGCCAGAGAGAGGGGTAAGGACATAGGAGAAAATGTGGGATTAAGATGAAATATTGCATGCCATTTACAAAGTTTGTAGTTTATAGCAGCTAATTGTGATAGAAAGCAAATATAATAACTGCTCTGACTCACCTCTAAATCATGTAGTTCAAGTGGCAGGAGAATGTATTCACTGAGTGCGCAAGTCCCTTAATCTGGATTCTGGCAAATGTCCGAGGGGCTGCTGTAAGATTCCATAGTCACTCACTATTTAGTGTGGGGGGGGAGCTGTTTGGGACTCTTTTGTACCCTAATCCAGGCCGGGTTTTGGGATGGGGGGCAGTGTGAAAAAGCCACTGGTGTCAAGGGACTGATTTTAGTGTGCCTGGACAGTCCATTGTATGGTTCCTAGAAAGCACTTACTCATCACAAGGTTTTAGGAACGATGGAGTCAGGATGGTCACAAGGGAAATTCACAGGGGAACAAAAGTACCAGGGCGTTTTTTTTGTTTTCTTTTAAGGTGATTTTTTTTTTTTTATTGTTTTCAAAACAAACAAACAATGATAGCAAAAAAAAAAATTAAAAAATGGGGGGAAAAAAGTTTTATAATAAAAAAAAGTTTCAAAACAACTGAAGGAAGAGAATGTGCAGTTGCTGGGTGACATGTACAAGTGGACAGATTACATAGCTCTGTTTGTATCTCTTACACTTGTACAATACCAAATCAGCTGCTTGTTTCTTTCCCGTAGCGGGGAGCAACAATAGAGCTCCCTGTATTGAGACAACAAAGCGGTTTTTAATCAGGTAGTTCCTCTCTGTTGTTAGCTAGATCATCAAGGGGCCCCAAACCTTATCAAACTTGGTGTGAGATCCCCAATTTTCATATGTTAGTTTGTTCAATGGGATCACTTTGTTGACTAGTCGTTTCCAGGTAGTGCCCATCCAATGTTACCAGGGCCTTTTATCTTGGATATTAGTGTTTCATACTGGTCAGTCAGTCACAACAGACTCCAAATGTCCTGCTGCTAAATGGGTTCCTGCCAGAGACTCATTCAATCTTAGTGACTGTGGAGATATTTTTCCTTACTTGGTGTTAAAAACACAACCAGTATAAGGTTCTTCCAAGCAAATACCCAGCAACAATAATGATCTTAATTAGATTAAAGTTACCTTTTTTGCTCTCTGTGTTTGCTGCTGAGTAATTGTCCCTTTTCACCATAATTTATGTGAATTTACAATACAGGTATGGGACCTGTGATAGAGAATGCTCAGGACCAGGGGTTTTCCAGATAACATATCTTTCCGTAATTTGGATCTTCATGCCTTAGGTCTACTAGAAAATCTTTTAAACATTAAATAAACCCAATAGGTTTTGCCTCGAATAAAGAATAATTCTATCTTCGTTTTGATCAAGTACAAAGTACTGTTTTATTATTACAGAGAAAAAATCTGGATTATTTGATTATAATGGAGTCTATGGGAGACGGCCTTTCCGTAATTCTGAGCTTTCTGGATAACAGGTTTCCTGATGACAGATCCCATAGCTGTATTAGAAATATTATATTTTATTTGTATTATTTATATAGTGCCATGGTCTCCCTGTAAACGGATACAAATAGAAGACATAACTGTTTACAAATACAAACATTTCATTAGAATTAATTCACAGTTACAGCTGCATATTGTTAGGGGAGGAAAGGGGGAGGGCCCTGCTCACAAGATCTTACATTCTAAAAGGTTAATCTAAGTTTTTATTTTCATTGTGAAAAATCGGCCTTAGATAGTAGAGATATGAGAAATACTTTTTTTTGTGTGTGTGTTAATTTCCCACTGATGTTTCCACAGGTTCCTGCAGGGATCAAACAGAGAAATGCCCTGCGCCTGGCACACACAGGACATCACTATTCTTTGCTAAGAGCTTATTATCTCGGGCATCATGAAGCTGAAGCAGCGGGTCGTTGTCTTGGCACTGCTGCTGGTGATTTTGGTTCTCACCAAACTTTTTTTATTGGACCGACTGGAGACCTCTGCTGCTCAGAGACAGGACCAGCTGTCTTTTCAGCGCATGATGTCCAGCTTGCGGCTTACCTTGAACTCCCGTTTGGAACATACCCTGCAGTCCCCTTGGGAGATTGCATCCCAGTGGGTTGTACCACGGGAAGTGTATCCTGAGGATAGCCCAGAAATGGGAGCAGTCTTGCATTCTATGGCAAACAAGAAAATTGTGAGAGCCGATGTTGGCTACAAAGGCACACAGCTCAAAGCTTTGCTTGTCCTGGAAGGTGGACAAAAGGTGGTATTTAAGCCCAAAAGGTAAGTGTCTAAAGCATTGCTCTCCTTACTGTGTGCAGTTGTGTGCATGCTTCACTGATCTCTTGCAGAAATGCCTATTAGTTTATATTTGGTTATGGCAAAAGCCCAAGAGTTGTGTAACTCTGCAATGAAATTACCAAACAGGCATCACTGATGTGATAAGGACACTGGCACAGATTGTGGTGCCACGGGAATCTCTTTAAAACAAATATTGTGCCACCTTTATCGATGTACTGCACCATCCTAGAACTGGGGATACATGGGAGTACCATGGACACTCAGCAACCAGGGCTGGAACATGCTTTGAAGAAGAGGAGCACCAGTCCAGACTCCCACCATCATTTTGCGAGTAAAATATTCCTACAAAATAGTAGCATTTAGTTATATCATTGCTACAGGGCTAAACAGTGGGACACACACGTGTTGGAACAGGAGCTGAATATTTATATCTGAATTCCATTAACCATGACTTAGAAGTTCATTTCTGTCATTCCCATCTGTAGTTTTTCTGCTTGTTGTCAAACAGAAATTCATGTCATTTTGTTGCTTGAATATTTCAGGTACAGCCGTGATTATGTTGTGGAAGGGGAGCCTTACGCTGGGTACGACAGACACAATGCTGAAGTGGCTGCTTTTCATTTAGACAGGTGGGTATGCACCGCACTTCAACCAGTGATCAGACTCCAACAGGTAACATAGTTACTCCGTTCCCAATCTACTTTCTAATGAGTCTGGATGCCTGCCATTAATATGGTGGCAAGTTAGAGCTGTATCTCTGCTTTTAATTTCCCTGTACAGCAATTGGTATTCTTCCATGGAAAATGTACTTTGCTGAGAAAAAAAAACCAGGTAGGGCATGTTGGCCTCTTGTTTAAAAAAATAAAATAAAATGAGCATTTTTTTATCACTGGGGTACCTAACAAATTGTCACCACACCCCCTTGTGATTTTAATTTTCATTCTCCACATGGTTCTATTGTGTTCTTATTCATTAAAGGGGTGGTTCACCTTTAAGGTAACTTTTAGTATGTTATAGAATGGCCAATTCTAAGCAGCTTTTCAGTTGGTCTTCATTATTTATTTTCTATAGTCTTTGAATAATTTGCCTTCTTCTTCTGACTCCTTACAGCTTTCAACTGGGGATCACTGACCCCATCTAAAAACAAATGCTCTGTAAGGCGACACATTTATTGTTATTGCTACTTTTTATTACTCATCTTTCCATTCAGTCCCTCTCCTATTCATATCCCAACCTCTTATTCATATCAATGTATGGTTGCTAGGGTAATTCAAACCCTAGCAACCAGATGGCTTTAACTGCAAACTGGAGAGCTGCGGAATAAAAAGCTAAATAACTAAAAAAACACAAATAACAAAAAATGAAAACCAATTGCAAATTGTCTCGGAATATCACTCTCTATAACATACTTAAAGTTAACTGTTGTCTTGACCACACACTGATTGAGGCGTTTCTGTAAAATGTGAAAATTTGCCAGTTTCTCTTATGTGAATATAATTCTATGCATTTATTCATGTTCCCCCCATTCCTACAGAATCCTGGGCTTCAGACGAGCTCCTCTAGTTGTTGGGCGATATGTGAATCTTATCACTGAGATCAAACCTGTAGCTACTGAGCAGCTTCTAAGCACCTTTCTTAAGCAGGGTGAGTAATCTCTAAGCTGAAGTCCATCCCTAATGATAATTTGCAGATGAAATGTAACTGCAGCTTTGCATGAAATTCTAATAACTCTTGTCAGTTTTACAGCTCTTATTTCTCTCTCTGTTCCCAGGTAACAATACCTGCTTCTATGGGAAGTGCTACTACTGCCGTGAGACAGAGCCTGCCTGTGCAGAACGAGAACTAATGGAAGGTACTGTCACACTATGGCTCCCCGATGTGTGGCCCCTGCAGAAGCATCGACACCCCTGGGGAAGGACCTACCGCGAGGGAAAGTTGGCACGGTAAAATCCAGAGCACCACAACTAATGAAGCCTTTTCCCCTGCACAATATTATACAATAATCCATCACTTGTGTGCTTTTACTATCAGGTGGGAATATGATGAAAGTTACTGTGATGCCGTGAAGAAGACCTCACCTTATGACTCTGGACCAAGACTCCTTGATGTTATTGATACAGCTATTTTTGATTTCCTGATTGGAAATGCAGATCGTCATCATTATGAAAGCTTTCAAGATGACGAGGGTGGCAGTATGCTAATACTACTGGACAATGCTAAGAGGTAGGTAAATGTGCACTTCTGATTGGGTAAGGGAGCAATAGCTAGTTGCATTAATGAATTCATAAAATAACATTTCTAAAGTGTTTGTAGTTTTAAAAGTGAAGCACCTCTTAGTACAGGCAAGCACAGCATCTATAGCTTCAAAGAACAAGAGAGAATGGTGCATGCTTATGCTGTAGGAACTGTCAATGAATGAAAAAAATGTAAATATTGCACTTAAACTAGAAAATTCAGGACACCAGGTCAGTGTATCTAGCTCAACCTTATGGTCTTTTGGCTTTCACGCTCTGGTGCTATTAGCCAATGCTCACTGGAAATCCTGCCCAGAAATAAAGGAAATGTATGCCATAGACCACAATTCCAAAGGCCTGCCAATTGTCAGTTAATCTATATTATATTGAACATCATGGTATTCCAAGAATAAGTTCTGATCATTTCTTCTTTGTGGTTTATGCATCAAATTTGCTAGTTTCCCCTCATTTGGGTAACAGTAATAAAAAAGGGATTGTTAAATAAATGTTAACTTGTACTTTCTTAAAGGAAAACTATACCCCCAAAATGAATACTTAAGCAACAGATAGTTTATATCATATTTAGTGGCATCTATTAATTGGCTCATGTGACCTAAGAAGTATAGTTTGTTTGTGTGCACAGTGAATCGTATGATCCCAGGGGGCGGACCTTATTTTTTTAAATGACAATTTTCTATTTAAGTTTACCCAATGACACATACTACTAAAAAAGTATATTATTATCAAAATGGTTTATTTACATGAAGCAGGGTTTTACATATGAGCATATTATGCAATATCTTTTTTTAGAGACCTACATTGTTTGGGGTATAGTTTTCCTTCAAATTGTGCCAAACTAACTGTGTAGAGCCTTGTGCTTCTTTACAGCCATCAGCCCCATATATATATATATATATATATATATATATATATATATATATATATATATATATATACACTGAACTAAACAAATTTACCCAGCACTATCATTATACAACTTTAAGGAACAATTGCATTAAAGAGAACTTATCTGAATTTGGCAAAAAGAGACACTTTTGGTTACATGGTTTGTACAAAGTATGCATAAGCTGATGCGCCCCGCCAAGGCAGTGTCCATGCATCAGTCCTACCTAAGTGAAAAAGGGTATTTTCTTTGGGAGGAGAAAGACCATACCTGCTTCTCTCTTTATTTGGCATGACCTCTTCCAAAGAAACATTCAGCATTATGGGCTTTTAAGTAATCTGTAGGACTGTGTTTAGAGGGGCGGGGGTTGGGAGAGCAAGCATTAAAGGGAAAGCCACTTTCCTTTATAGAATATACAAAAACAAAAAATGCAGCTCATCCATGTGTTGCAATAATAAATATATTAAATATATATATATATATATATATATATATATATATATATATATATATATATATATATATATATATATATATAATGCAGATTTTTATGCAAGTAACCTGTTCTTGTTTTTGTTCTTTTAGTTTTGGGAATCCATTGGTAGATGAAAGAAGTATTTTGGCTCCCCTGTACCAGTGCTGCATGTAAGGCCAAATGTTCACCTTCCTAATTGGAATCTGTTTCCGAAACGCTTTTTTTCTTTCCTTCTCACTCCCCCTATTGACGTTTTGTTCTCTGTTTGCAGTATCCGTGTTTCCACATGGAACCGTCTTTCTCACTTGAAGCATGGAACTCTGCGCTCCACTTTATTGACTGCTACTTCTCATGATCCCATCTCTCCAGTGCTGTCAGAAGCTCACCTTGATGCTTTAGAGCGCCGACTTCAGACCATATTGGCGACAGTTGAGCAGTGCATAGGACAGTTTGGAGCAGATGTGGTCATGGTGGAGGACAGGATGACTTTTACCCATATGTAACTCCATTGTTGTCCCAAAGAAACAGAAGAAAACATCCCTATGGGGTTGGGTTTGTTTCTACGGTACATCTTGACTTTTGTGCATTGGAATTGACCCTCAAAGCAGCACAAAGCATCTACAGATGCCACACCCACCAGACTGCAATTCATCTACTGCTTGCATCTCAATGAACTAATGGTAGACTGGGAGAGAAGAATCTCCTTGCCACATTCCAGTCTCTGCTATTTGACCTTTTGCCAATGATGCTTCATAGCACTACATAGGGACTTAATGAGCCCGTAACGGTGTGGGTATTAAGCAGCTGTCGAAGAGAATGGAGAATTTATTTTCAAGTCATAATTTATTCTTTGTTTTTTATTTGTAAGGGCGTCAAGCTCATTTTTAATACTTGGGTGTCTGTTTTTATGATGGCTGCTAGGTGCAGAACCATTTGCTTTTCACTTCTCTGCTTTACTTCTATTGCTTCTTGTAAATTATTAGACTATTTAAATTTATGGACTAATTCAGGAAAAGGATATTGAGGAACCTGTTGGGGCATAATATCCATTCACACCTGCAAATCCTGATGCAATTACAGTCTCAATATTCGCAACTTTCTAAACTACTGACTGCGTAGTTTTGTCGCTCGTCTTCTGGCTCTGGCATATTAAGCCACAAAATCTTCTTTCTCTAACATTTGTTTCTATAACCTTTCATTCTCAGAGAGCCACAGCGTAGGGATATCCCACAGGTCACCCCATATGTTTTTGAGCCTTCCAATTTCAGAAAGGCCCCCCTTTATTAAGAATAGGCTGCGTGCATGTATATAAACAGGGCTCTTTCAGTGCCCCAACCTAAGAAACCTCGCAATGAACGGTAGAAAAGGGCATTTTTGGCAACCTCAGTAGATCAGTGGTGCTGATGTTTTCTAACCTCACTTAAATAATTTATATTTCCATTGCTAGAAGGTGAGGAGTTGTACCGTTTTCCTCATTCCCTTCAAGCTTTCTATAAATCATTTGCACTTGAGGCGTGGTGCCTGCAAGTCAGTTCTTCGAATGATTGTGCTCCTCTTCAACATGACTGATATATGATATATTTATTTTCTTGGAATGAAATGAGGATTGTGTATAGTAAGACAAAGAAGAATTCTATGGCGTCAGGACTGTTGGATTTGCAGCCTCCAGCTGTTGAATAACAGCTCACTATACACTGGCAGACATTGCTGAGAGCTGTGTATACAAAGTTGCAGGCTGCATTATGGGGGAAATATGTCTGATTTATTTTGAGTAAAGTAGGAAAAATCATATGTGTTTTAAGCTATGGTTATTGTTCCGTTTCCTTTTTAATTAGGCACTGGTAATCTTTTATTTTAAAGTAATACTGATCTTAAATGTTTGCATCATTCTGGTAAATAATGTTTTGCTTTTTGTTATTTTTGAAAGCCAGTTCTCCATGTTTTGACATTCTCTTTTGTATAATGTGCCATTTTGCTAAAAAAAAAAAAGATGTATCTGATGCAATTTATGTTATGCTGCTAGCTCCAATTTAATGGTAACGTTGGATTACTTTATTGGATTATTGGTTGTGCAAAAGAAAACCCCAAAACCTGAATGTTGCTTAGTGCAAACAGAACAGGATTTCTGTTCAAGTGTGTATGGCTGTTCTGAGCTGAACTGACCGATTACAAGACTGCCCCTTGTATGTCCGATAATAGCATCACCCAGTTCTTTACACAATTGATGAGCACAGCTTCATGGTAATTTCAAGTTAAGAATTCAGTGTTGTCATTGGTTTCCACCTGAAATGGGGGTGGAGGTGCAGTTTGTGAGGGGCTGATGTAAGTGATTATAATTACTGGAGGTGCATTACAAATTGTCATCCCTTCCAGAAATAGTCTTCCTTAAATGGTACCAAATTCAACCTTTCTCTCTGTTCCTGATATAATTTCTGTTCAGGCTGTTTTTTTTAAATCTTGTTTTGTAACTTTGTTTCCGTGCAATATCCCGCTGCTTGACGATAGTCCTACAAAAGGAGCCAGGAGCAGAGAAAGAGAGGGCATTGTTCTTTCTAACTGCAAATATAGTCTTCATATAGTTCTGTTCATTAAGGAAAGTCACTGATGCTGTTATTATGTATCAGGACCTGTCCCCTCCCTTCATTATTCTTACCAGCGCTGGGCCAAGACGCAAGGAAAATGGCTGAGGAGGAATAAATACAGTGTAAGAAGAGAGAATATGTTCAGTAGGAAAAAATAAAAGATACAAGAAATCTAATGTTGCTCTTGTTTTTTTTTTTTAAATAATTCTATTTAGTTGTCTTACATGTTCTGCCTAGAAACAATATGCCCTGGGCTATGTGGCATTTAGTTATGTTTTATTCTAGGATGCGACCAGTGGTGTAACTGCCATGGGCAAAATGAGATGCACGTGTGTTTGGAGGAGGTTGGGGTGCTTCTGCTTCTGGAGGGGCCCCAGTGGGGAGAGGTGGCTGCACATTATACACCTGGGCCCCTATATCCAGCTACTGGATGTGCCAATTTTGTCTAATATCATTTAAAGAGGGTATAACTTGGAAGCAAGTGGGCAGGTTTTATGGGTGGGTGGTATTGGCTTGTACAGGTATCGGATCTGTTATCCGGAAACACGTTATCCAGAAAGTTCTAAATTACGGAAAGGCCATTTCCAACAGACTCCATTTTATCAAAATATTAAAAATGATTTCTAGGGATGCACCGAATCCACTATTTTGGATTCGGCCGAACCCCCGAATCCTTTGTGAAAGATTCGGCCGAATACCGAACCAAATCCGAATCCTATTTTGCATATGCAAATTAGGGGTGGGAAGGGGGAAACATTTTTACTTCCTTGTTTTGTGACAAAAAGTCATGCCATTTCCCCCCCCCGTCCCTAATTTGCATATGCAAATTATGATTTGGATCGGCCTGGCAGAAGGACTTGGCCGAATCCAAATCCTGCTGAAAAAGGCCGAACCGAATCCTGGATTCGGTGCATCCCCTAGTCTGTCGCTTGTGGCTTAATCACTATTGGCCTAAATGTTTCACACTGTGACGCACACCAACTTCACTTAAACATGGAAACCTTGTTTAACTATTGAGGTTCCATTTCTGAACTTGCTTGTTGTAGGTGTCATTGCGCAGTGTAATGCCATTAAATCAGTGGCTGTCTCACTAGCCCTTACATTGGCACTGGAAGCAGCTACTGACCAACCACATTCTACTGCTGCAGACTTATACATTACTAATATGTCATTTGAAAAACACATGACCCACACTGCACCCAACTGCGTATATAGCCACGCCCAACCTGCACCCTTCTCTAATGTCATCAGAGTGGGTGGGGGTGAGCATGACTATATAATAGGGATGCACGGAATCCACTATTTTGGATTCAGCTGAATCCTTTGGGAAAGATTCGGCCAAATACCGAACCAATTTCCAAAAAATTCTGCACTGAAATCCATTTTTTAAAAGAGCAAACAGATTTTTTTATATTTAATTTTGAAATCTGACATGGGACTAGACATTTTGTCAATTTCCCAGTGACTTGTGCCTGCACTTTAGGATGGAATTACTTTCTGGCAGGCTGTTATTTCTCCTACTCAGTGTAACTGAATGTGTCTCAGTGGGACCTGGCTTTTACTATTAAAGGACCAGTAACATCAAAAATTTTTGTTAAAAAATTCGTTAGTATACATGAAAAATAAACACCAAGACAAATTAAACTTTTAAATAGCAAAGCCTTTATTAAGAAATAACTTACAGATACTCCACTTCCTGTCCTCTTCAGAAAGGGTGAAAAGGCGACCAACCATAACGCGTTGTTAGATTTCTCCTCCCTGGCAATACTACTGACAGCAGCATGTTGGCTGGTGGAGCAGGGTTTGTGCTGGCTGTACGGATCCCTCTGGGGAAGGCTTCTCTCGGCTTTCTTTGGTCTCTTGGCTGCTACCCAGAAGTGTCTCTCAGATACTTTATACTTTCCTCTAACATTTCCTTAGGACAATCTCTGGTGTTAATTTCAGCGGCAAAGTAAAGGTCTATTGTTTTCCAATACAAAGATTTCCTATGTAAGGATCTTAAATCTTCTGAACAAATATCCAATTTTTTTAAGATTTTTACTGACTGCCGCAGATAGGTGGGAGCAAGGCCTCCTCTTATCCTTACCTCTTTCACTCTACTGCCGAGTAGCCAATCTCTAATAAAAGGCAATGCCCAGTCTCTTACACTGACCTCCCACAAAGATTCCTTCCCCTGCACCACTCCTCCAAAGTTAAACTTTAGAAAAATGATGCAGAAGAAAACCACAGGACAAGGCATGTCCAACCCCTTCCCTTTTCTTCTGTAGGAAGGTGATTCCCCTTATCTTGTGTTAGGGAGCTGTTATCTGGTTACCTTCCCATTGTTCTGTTGTTAGGCTGCTGGGGGGGAAAGGGAGGGGGGTGATATCACTCTAACTTGCAGTACAGCAGTAAAGAGTGATTGAAGTTTATCAGAGCACAAGTCACATGACTGGAGGCAGCTGGGAAATTGACAATATGTCTATGACAATATGTCTAGCCCCATGTCAGATTTCAAAATTGAATATAACAAAATCTGTTTGCTCTTTTGAAAAAAGGATTTCAGTGCAGAATTCTGCTGGATCAACACTATTAACTGATTCATTTTGAAAAAAACATGTTTTCCCATGACATCCCTTTAAATTTTAGCGGTTTTTAAATTTTATTTAGCTTTTTTTTTAGAAGATAAGTAATATTGTTCACAGACACTCAACATGTTTCTAAAAGGCATCAAACATCCAGAAAGAAGCGGCAGAGCTGTTTTCCTTTGCACACGATGGAGGTATAGCAGAGCAATTGCACAACTGTAACCTTCATCTGAAACTTTGTTTAGCCTTTTATGTCAATACCTAAACTCTGGCTGCCCAGTTGGCCCATTGCAGTGGCAGTTGTTTCACGTGTGCCAGTCAGTGGGTGCACAAAGGCCAGTTCCAACAGCAGCAATAGGTGGTAGCCTCGTGCACATTGCAGGGAAAGAATCCGCTTTATTTCCTCTGTACTTGTCTTCTCACACAATGTTGCAATGGGGAAATGATTCCAGGATTTTGATACCTGGAAAATAACCTCAGCAGGCAGAATGTACATATGACATGGGGCTGAAACATTGTCATGTAGAAGTCATGTCATACCTCCCAACTATCCCTTTTTCGGAAGGACAGTCCCTCTTTTGACAGCTCAACCCGCAGTCCCTCATTTGTACTGGAAAGTCCCTCTTTTCTCTGCACTGAACAGCCAGAAAAAGAAACAAAGTTTCTCACTTAATTGGCTTTTAGCAGAGAGCACAGAACAGCCAACAGGTGCAAATAAGATACTTTGTAACAATTTTGAGACACAAAAACACAGTTTAGATAAGGAGAAATATTTTCAAACTTTCATAACCTGCCAAATTTTGTAAAACTAACATGGTAATTAGGGGGTTTGGCCACAGAAAGGGGTGTGGTCAAAAAATTGATGCGCTTTGTGCGGGAAAATTTTTTTTGTCCCTCTTTTTACTTCCAAAATGTTGGGAGGTATGGTCATGTTACATTAATACAGCTACAGTTTAAAGGGGACATATACCTTGATTTGTCGCTTAGCCTAATATGCATGTTAAAAAAATTTAAGGCAGTGCAGTTTTTAGATCCATTTTTCCATAATACCCCCAAATCCTCTCCAGCACCGTCCCTTTCCCTCACTTCATCTCTTGTCCTAGTCTGTCCATCTAGCAGAGCCACTGACTCTTTCTCATTATCATAACCTGATGATATCAGTGAGTGGCGACCCCAAGCACCTCCCCCAAGTCTCCCTGCTCCCAGAAAATATAGAGCAGGTGATACCTTTTATTGGCTACTTTAATTGTTTTTAGCATTCAAGCTTTTGGGACTTCTTAGGTCAGTGCTTTGGGCATTTATTAGCACAAATGATCTGTGTAGCTAATGACCAGGATGCCCATAAAAAAAATATATATATAATATATATATATATATATATATATATATATATATATATACACACTTCAATGGAGGATCAGCACTCACTGTTGTTTGTGAATAAAATATTTTATTATTTCACACAAATGTTTTACATCTTATCAGATGTTTCTGTCCTGCATGGGGACCTGGATCCTGTAGGAGACGCTCATTTCACTCAGTAAATAGATCCCAATATAAACAGCGGATGTTACTCTATAATAAGTAGTTCATATAAGGTGTTACATTATTTAATCTGCTAAATAGTCTATAAATAGTATATGGTTTTTTGGACGGACCAGTGAGATCAAGGGCATGGTTATGATACGGTGACCATTGATTGGCTGATTGCCGCATAATTTAATTCAGAGTTCTCCAGTTTTCACTTGGAAAGCCCTTTCTGAAAACCAGGCCGGTGAAATATAAGATAGTGGGTAATTTGCACTTTGTAGATAACTGGTAAAGGTTTTATACACACTCTTTAGTAGTTCTGGTGCACAATAAACTGTATGAGCCAAACCCTACTATTACTGTATTTACTGTATTCAGCTGAAATTATAATAAAATCCACTTGACTTGAAGTTGAAGATGTAATTTTACTTCAACCCCCAGCATCCACTGAGAACCTTTGGCTAACAAACGAATGCTCCTTTGACTTGTCATAAGTGATGAGCAAATCTGTATAACTTATTATCTGGTATTAAAGTTTAGCACCTGAGAGCAGCAAGCACAAATAGAATGGAGTGCGCAGGTAAGTTGCATTGTGGAGGATTGCACCAATTTGTTTACTGCTTTAGTACATGAGCCCTGTGAATCCTATGCCGTCAGTGCTGAGAGGGTTAACATTTAAAATAACTGAAGCAACTGCAGCTTCCACTGCCTGAGTTGTGTCTGTTATTAGTGACCCTTGAAGCAAACATCTGATAATGGGAGGGGTGAATAGTTGGTGGCACACAAATCATATCTCTCATATTCAGCAGAGTCAGAGGTTATCTGCTGTGAATCCTGTAGTTCCAGCAAAGGGAATGAAATAGCTGATGGGTAGTGAATTGAGACTGCTCAGAAGGCCTCGCTGTGATTGCAGACACAGGTTAGAGTACATGCGGGGGAGATTCTTGTGTTTGCAGCTCTGGCTGGGGAAGCTGATGTCACAGTCTGTGCTGAAGGGAGAGTCCTAAACCCACTAGGAGTGGCCCTGGCATTCAAACGTAATCCTTGGGTGACACATGATTCCCTGTAGTTAAATATGGTGCAATGTGACGTGCTTGGACACACCATGAGCTGAACTGTTCCTTCCCTACTTCCTCAGTGTGACTCTAATAGAAAGGTAGATTGTATAATAGCAGTGTAAGAGGGAAGGGGCAGTGCTGGATAGAAGGATCAGAAGCTGACAGTTAGGAGCAGTAATGGCAATGCGCTGGCTGCTTCCTTTCCTGCTGCTTCTTCTACAGACATCATCTCTGCTCTGCACTGAACAGGGGAGTCTGGGACCTAAGGAAAAGGGGAAAGGAGAGACAGACGGACTGGCAGACACATGGCTCACTGGTGGTGCCCAGCAGATGCAGGAGCTGACACTTCTTTCTTTGGAATATGCCCGTGACTTACAGTGCTGGCTGTGGCCTGAGAAATGTGATGAGGAAACCCATCCAGGTGAGTGCAATACCTTTTGTCATTCATTTGTTCCTTCATTTACTATATAATGATGGACCAAATTGTCAACGATCAGGCAACACCTATACCTAGATCAGGGACCTCCAATCTGTGCGGCTCTCTAGCTATTGCTGAACTTTAGCTCCCCGCATCCCCTTAAAACTGGTCCTGCAGCTGAGCAACAGTTGTAATAACAGAGATTGCAATCTGGGACGAGTCTTTGGCTCCCTTGTACATGTTATTGTTCAGCTTCTTCTTAAAGTTTTTAACAACAGTGAGGAAAAAAATAACACTGAGTGATACTGTATGTGCACCACACAGAGTTATATTATACATGCCTTATACAGAATGATATTATATGTTCCTTATACATAATCATATTATATGTGCCTTATACAGAATCATATTATATGTGACTTATACAGAATCCTATTATATGTGCCTTATACAGAATCCAATTATACGTGCCTTATACATAATGATATTATATGTGCCTTATATAGAATCATATTATATGTGCCTTATACAGAATCCTATTATATGTGCCTTATACAGAATGATATTATATGTGCCTTATACAGAATCCTATTATATGTGCCTTATACAGAATGATATTATATGTGCCTTATATAGAATCATATTATATGTGCCTTATACAGAATCCTATTATATGTGCCTTAAACAGAATCCTATTATATGTTCCTTATACAGAATCATTTTTGCTATTTTCAGTGATCCCATATGCATGTTATACAGACAGAACTACTTATACATAGTCTTACATTCTTTCCCCACATATGTATCCGTGGGTTTGTGATTCTGTCACTTAACAAAAATCCCATAAATCACCAAGAGCCAAGTCCTTGAGCTAATTCCTTCCCTTACTCCCCCCCCTCCCCACACACACACATTGACTGGAAGCAGCAAACAAACCCAAGCAGCACAACTGCCAATTCAGTCTCACAGGAGAGAAATCCCTTGCTCAACGCAATAATACCCAGATTATTTCATATACAGGAACCAGCCAGTGTTTCTAGATGTTTTCTCTAGATGTTCTAGCTGCCCAAACACTTCTTAATGGGCTCCTCCACCCAAAACAGTTTTTTGCAGCAATGAAAGGAAATATAATGCTAAGCCACTTTCCAATATACAGTAATTAAAGTCTTTTGCTGGTTTAATATTTCTGAGCATTTCTGCAACTGAATGCAACATCTATTACTGTTCTGTGCCCTGACTGCAACAATGCAGCGGCAGACAGATGCTGACCTGGCCTGTCCGTCACTACCAGATAATAGAAAGGGGTAAGCAAATTCTATAGCAATTACATTTACAAATACATTTACAACCACAAACAAAATGTATGCATATTTACTGGTAAATTGCTTAAAATTACATTTTCTTTTATTATGTAAAGAAAACATTATGAGGCAGACATCCCCTTTAATGCTAGCCAATGAATTACTCATCTCCACCTATCTTGAAAGAACAGTCCATACCCTGGCTGCCTGAATAGCATAGAAACCTCCTTATACTGGTTGTAAAATCTCCTTTCCTCCAGTCTCAGTGTATGCCTTTGGGTCAGATGCACAGTATTAGGGGGAACAAGCTTGTTGTATATAGGCTTCCTATGTATTTGTACATGATGATTGTATCTTTTATAAGACTAAAGGAAACCGCTCTTTCATTTGGTTGCCTGTAAACTTTACACTTTTTTTTTTTTGTCCATGGAAATGTGAAATTTACTGCCTAGTACCAACTATGATCTATATAAGCCCTATAACCCTTCCCTCTATTTGCCTTTACAGCCTGGGCCTGGCCTACTGGTAAATGGGATCCCATGCAGGTCCTGTCAGACTGGTACAAGAGAGTCGCTGAACACATGGATCTGTACGACAGCAGAGTCACTAACAATCTGACAGGTGAGATCAGATTAAACACCCGTATGTAATAAAAGGCACTATGTTTACCCAGGAGCAGTAACCCAAAGCAACCAATAAAATGTTTGCTATTTAACAGGTAGCCAGTAAATCCTCACTGTTGATTGGTTGCTATGAGTTACTGCTCCCTGGCAAACTTAATGCTTTTTATTACATGCCCCCCTATATATGTGAGGATCTCTGGTTAGATGTTCTCGGCTGCAAGTGAACAAGGGTACATGGGATTCTGATTTAAAGGAGAACTAAAGGTTAACTAAAGAGGTAGCATTAAAAATCTGTGCCTCCAAAGATGCCCCAGTAGCTCCCCATCTTCTTTTCTGCTGATTCACTGCACATGCTCTGTGCTGCTGTCACTTACTGAGCTTAGGGACCCACTCACAATATACTGTACACATAGAATAGAAATGTCACAATACGAGGCTGATTAGTAATTAATACAGATAATTACTACATGTCAGCTCAGAAACCAGTGCAACTAGCATAATAATTTAATAATCAGCCCTCTAGCATTATATATTATACATAATATTATATATAATACACAAAAGCCTTGAAAATCTTTAAAATTACATCCTTATAAAAGGTGAGTTCTGATGTCATCAGTTATAAACGGTGAGTTCTGACTCACTGAAACTTGTGTATTATAATAAATAAAGTACCCCCAGTTGCAAAATATGAGGATATGAGAAGTTACCTCGGAGTTCCATGACCTGTATAAAAACACTCGGCCTTCGGAATCGTGTTTTTATATGGTCATGAAACTCCTTGGTAACTTATAATATCCTTATAATTTACAAGAGGGGGTACTTTATTCACTATATATTATTATATATTTAGCTGAGGAAGTTGTTACAGCAGCCCTGGGCACTGGAATTTTGTGTAGCTAAAATGATTTAGGGCCGTACTTGCATATAGCTATATTTACACTGGCAAATAATACTGTGTAGTGCAATGCATGGGAATCATGGGCATAGATAGCATTCTGGAAAGATAAGACTTTATTGATGTAAGAAAATATGGCACTTGTAAGGTACTGTAAGGTGCTTCCATTTCAGGTTTACAGTGGGATCTTGGCAGGAGACTGCACGGACAGCATGTGGCAGAAGATCTGATCTTAACCTACCTAGAGAGGTTCCTGCAAGACGGAGAACCCCAAAAGCCACTGGCTCTTTCCTTTCATGGATGGACTGGTACAGGCAAGAATCTAGCTGCCCGGATCATAGCAGAGAACCTGTATGAGGATGGGCAGCGGAGTAGGTGTATCCGTGTGTTCATTCCTCAGCTCCACTTCCCACATCTCTCCCACATAGAGGCATACAAGGTAACTCTCATTTCCACGCAATGCGCTCTCAAAAGAATTCTTTCTCTTTCTCTCTTTGTCAGATTACTTTTTCCTTTATTGGCACTTGATGAGGTATGTTTTTTACACAGTTTACAGCAGAGCAAAAGCTCAGCAAAGAATTGCTACACTTTATGTTTTGAGTTTGTCTCCATGATTAGTAGTTCATTCAAGGAGACATTACTTAGCAGCATAGAAACCAGTGAAAGCTGTATCAGAGATGATTAATAACCAGCATTCAAACATCAGTTTTTATGACTTATGGCTCACTGAGCATGTGCAGTGGACACTCAAAGGTTGGCCTAATACGATCCCAAGATGGTCAGCTGCTGGGCACAACTTTGATGGTTCATGACTGTTACATGGCTGTTGTTCTGTGTTGGGTTGTAGGTTCAGCTGGAAAACCAGATCAGAGAAGTCTCTTCACGCTGCCCTCAGCCCCTGTTTGTGTTTGATGAAGCTGACAAAATCCCAAAGGGTCTCCTTTCCTCCATACTTCCCTTTCTCAGCCCAGTAAAACCATCACAGAGTCAAAGCATCTTTATATTCCTCAGGTAAATGCAAATTATTAAATGCATTTTGATATTAAATATTAGCAACTATAAAACATTACTGAACCAGAAGAAACGATTGTAATAAACAGGAGCTTATTTTAAAGTCTCCCAGTAGCAAAACAAAGAGCAGCAGAACAGATACATAAGAATCATAGCTCAGTGGGGTTTGTAAGGGGTGTTCACACTTGTATGAGCTCTTCCTGTGGGTACTTGGTTAGAGTCACATGTTCAGGTTTTCAGTACAGCAGAAGTGGGAGGACTCAATAGAACATTCTATAAAAATGTACACGTATGTTCTTACTGGTGCTGTTTTACCTGTTTTGCAGCAGTATAGGGAGCAATGCAATTAATGAACTGGCATTGAATTTCTGGGCTGCAGGGAGGCAGCGCAAGGAGATTACAGCTGATGATCTGGAACGTCCCCTGAGAACGGCAATAAAGGAGAACCAAGGTACCTAAGAATAATACAGCCCATGGATCGAGTCACATGAGAGGCACATTAATTGAAGGCCAAATTTCACTACTCTGTTAAATTTATATATACTCCAAATTTGATTGGGGGGTTATTAAATAGAAAAATTGAATATCTTAAATTTGCACAAATTTTACCGACTCGAAAACTCAAATCGAATTAGACTAAATTCAGTTTGAGTTATTTCTCTGCAAAAAACTTGAATGTCAAGAAGGCTACTAACGTCCAAATTGGTCCCTGGACCTCTCCTGTAGACTTATACATGAACTCGGCAAGTTTTAGGTGGCGAATAGTCGAATTTGAGTTTGAGGCCAGAGTCTGATAAATCTCGAAATTCTAATTAAAGCTCAAATGGAGTTTGGATAATTCACAATTCGAATTTGAGCGTTTCAACCATAAAAAAAATGTGAAAATTCGAATTTTCAATCTTTAATCTGCTCCTTAAAGTATAGAATCAGAAATGTTGTGCCAGTGTCATGCTTAATACCCAATAACTCTATATAGAATAAATCCATGTTGTGTAATCACATGGCAGAGCATAATGATATCTTTATATACGTAGGTCATGGAAATCAGAGTATTCTTCTAATAGCCCAAGCCATTTGACATCACTAAAGCTAGCCAGATTTACCTTCGTATTCGGTGCCATCTCCCGACCATTTCGATTAAATAAAGTAGTAAAAGAACAGATCAGACAATGTTCTGCCCCTGACAGCAATCGTATGAAAGTTATGTCTGACAAAAGCTAGTGACAGTCTCCCACTGATATCGTCAGATAGGCAATACATGCAGAGATATTATCTGTAGCCGACAGAAATTTTCTAACCTGTCCGATCATCTGAACGACCGATCACCGAAAAATGTCAGGACACTCCACACATGGCCCAAAAATCGTACGAAATGGAGATTCGTACGATCAAATCTTTGCGTCTATGGCCAGCTTAAGGATACACATATAAGGATGTGCCTTTTAAAACGAAATCAGGAGTTGATGGATCTAGCTTTTATTTATAATACATATGATCAGTAGAGCTAGAAATCTTATATGTCTTCCCCAGGTGACATTCCTCTGACACAGCAGCTCATGGAGGAGGGTCTCATTGATGGCATGGTGCCCTTCCTACCCCTGGAACGAGCTCACGTGAAGCTGTGCGCGAGGGACTCCTTTGTTGCTCGAGGGCTGCCGTACACAGAGAAGGAGCTGGAAATGGTTGCACAGCAGCTACTGTTTGTACCCAAGGAGCATGAACTTTTCTCAGCCCAGGGTTGTAAGTTAGTGGCACAGAGAATCAGTTTCATGGAACGCTGATACATTAGAATGGAACCACAACTTTAGTACTGTACAAAGAGACTTCCACTGGGCATTCATGAGAGACCAGCACACCCTGCCATAGCGCAGAAATATGAAGGACTGGGGTTTTTCCTTTACACCATCTGAAATACTTATGTTTGTGAGAACCCCCACCTGCTGGGACTATGTGCACTACAACTGGTTCTTCCGACTGTTACATTGATAACTACCTAAAACCTCGCTTTTTAAAATATTTATTGATTTTATGAAAACATTTCTATGAAAATTAAAGTATTATTTTACATAGCATTGTGTCCATTTGTACAGGTCGTGTCTGCAGATTGCTCACCCCCAGCCTGAACTCTGCTACCAAATTTGCAATCGCGCCTCTCTCTTGCTCCATCTTGGGTGATAGTAAGTAGCAGTGATGCAAGAATGGACTCGGTGTGTACGGTGTGTAATAGACGCGACTGTTAGTTTAACCTGCAGACAGCTAAATAAGCAACAGGGGTCAGCTACTACACACACAGATAAGAGCAGCGATAGCATCTCCCCCTTTCTCATTGACAGGTATAAAGGTTGTGCCCTCCAGAACACATTACAAAATAGTTACTTCATCTTTCTGGCTTATGAACTATACTACTAATTCTTTTTAAATATTCTCTGTAAAGTAAACTTGATATATTTGAATTAGTCACCCGAGGTCCACATCACAGGTACTCTGAAAAATCAAATGTAGGTGATCTCTACTTCTCTACTATAGGAAAGGTATGGTGGACCAACGCTGTAGTAGTATAGAGGGCTTAAAGGAGAACTAACGCTTTAATAAAGAAATAGGCTAGAAATGTTGTACATTATGTTTTGGGCTTCTGTACCAGCCCAAGGCAACCACAACCCTTTAGCAGTAAAGATTTGTCTCCAAAGATGCCCCAGTAGCTCCCCATCTTCATTTCTGCTGATTCACCGCACATGCTCTGTGCTACTCACTGAGCTTAGGGACCCACTCACAATATACAGTACACATAGAATATAAATGTCACAATATAAGACTAATAAGTAATTAATACAGATTAATGGTACATGGCAGCACAGAAACCAGTGCAATTAGCATCAGAATTTAATAATCAGCCCTGTAGCATCAGCTTATATTACAGACAAACTTCATTTTCTGCTGGATAATTTGTGACGACCCCTAAGCTTAGCTTCTCAACAGCTGCTCAGAGCCCACTGAGCATGTGAGTGTCTCAGACACTTTCCAAGATGGTGACCCCCTGTGACAAGTTTGAAGTCCTGGATCATTGCTGCTATTGACAAGCTGAAACTTTACGTTCATTTTTAATTTGAGAAAACAAATCATATTCCTGTTTAATAGTTCACAAATACTTTAAACATGTGGCATAACTACTTTTGCCAGGTAGTTGAAGTGAATGGTTTATGGTTATTGAAACAGTCAACTAATTAATGGGTTAAGCAACCTCATCTTCATATATTAATGACTCCCAGAGTCAGGCCCCAGTGTCCTGGGACTTCACATCCTGCGGTCTTGTTGCACTCAGGTAATAGTTAGAATTCTCTCTCTAGGGCAGGGCTGTCCAACTGATGGGCCCAACGATTCCCCTTGTGTGGCCTCCACATGAAAGTCTTCCTGCTGTGACTGCTTACCTTGTGTAAACTTTAAAAGGTATCAGTACTGAGATTAACTGGCCCCTGCATTGTATATACCTCTAATTCAAACTGCATTGTTCACACCTCTAAAGCCCTGTACTGTTCCACATCAGACCCAGACTGAAACTACCCACATAGTTCACATCTCATACAAACTGTTGAAGGGGCAGCAATATTGTGTCACTGTATGTAGCACAGTACAAACTATTCATCTTAAGAGTGGTCCTGATAGGTTTCCCTGTCTCCTACTGTATTTTGCCTGCCCTATGCTCCTTGTGCGCCATATTCTGCCTGACGTGTGTGTTTGTCTGAAATCAGTGTAAGGTATTTAATCATGTGCTGGAGGTTGCTGTGTTATCCACAGGGGAGGAAGAGACATATGAATTTAATTTTAAAGGTATGTCTTATGACTTGATAAAGTCGTTTCATATTTGAGTGATATTCCTGCAATGAGCCCCAACATTTTAGTTTTTTGGTGTTCTACCACCAATAATGTGGATATGGTCTTAAAAGTTCTTGTGGTTTAAAACATGGGTGTGGTTCAAAACATGGGCGTGGTCAACACTAGCTTCCATTATCAGCCCTCCACCACATTGGCCAGAAAAGTACCAGCCATTGGTCTGACAGATGTTGGACAACACTGATTTATGGCATTGACAGATGGGATGTTTTGTCGCCCGTGATTATCCTCTGGTACAGTTGGTGACAAAAAGTCCTTGTTACCTCCCCAGCAAGGAAAAGACGATTCCCATATTACTTGCTGGAGAGGAACCAAGGGATGTTTAGTCACCCGCTGTACCAGAGGTTATTCCATCTATCTTTATCAGCGGTCTATTGGTTGTGTTCCAGTATTCCAAGCATCAGATTTCCTTTCCCTCAGCCGCTTGCCTCCATTCCCAATTTTACACCAAACAAAAATAAAAACACGCAAAGCAGAGGCTTCAAGTTTATTTGCGATAAAATATTGCAACTTCCTTTTCTCTTTTTTTTTTTGTTCTTTTCTTTAAAATAACAAAAAGAAATACGTTTGTATTCGCTCAATGGGTCACATTCACATCACATGTAACACTGTTAGCAGTTCACAGTCAGACAATAAACCAGTGAGAATTAAATAAGAAAAAAAACACCAACAAAATATATTACAAGAGCTATTTAAAAATAATTAAAACAAAAACACTGGTGGGGTGAGGCCATGTGGCAGAGATGTGCAGTTCTGGCAAACCCACAATGGCTGCCAGCTGGGAGAGGCCTTGTAACATTTTCCTGCCATGCAATAAGGGCTCCTCTGTTCCCTATGTAAGTACTGCTCAGCACTCAAGAGCTTGCCTATTAAAGCTAGATTGCTCTTAAAGGACACATATCGAAGAAAAATCATAGTGTTATATATTTACATAGGAATTGCTAAAGGTTTGCAAGGGCTTTAGCATCTGATAGGAAGGTGAGCATTTCCCCAAGGGAAGGGATCCTGCATGTGACTGACCGGGCAGCTTTGGGGATGGTGCAGTAACACAGGCAAAGGTTGCCCATATCTACAAACCCAAAGCAAACTAATTGGCCGTTATCACTTGAAGGACAACATTACTACCCATTCCCCTTTCATGTCTGGGTCGACATTTCTGCATCAGAATGTAACTAAAGCTTAACATCTAAAAGAAATCATGCTGTAGTGTTCAGAAACAAACATTTCCACAGGCTGGTGCAACTGCCATTAATCTTCCAAAGCTAGCAATCACTTTCATTGTGAACAGCTCGACACAAGCAAAGAAGTCTCCATGCAGGATCTCAGCAATGGCCTACATGACATACAGAGACTTCATTGAGATTTACATCCTTTAGATTTTCTTTACCCTGTAATGTTGCAGATTTAGTGTTATTCTGATGTTTAAAAAAAGTGGAGATGAAAAATAAAAGGTTAGTTTTCCAGGCTGCCTGTTGTGTGCTGGTGGGACAAGCAAAGAGAGTAGCAGCCAGCTGGAAAACTTTCATAATGAATACGAGGGCACATACCCATGGCAGCAACATTAGAAAGCACAATATATGTTCAGCATAAGTTGTATAAAGAAGACTTGTGTTGAAAATCAGGATAACTATTAGGCAAGGAAACTTTTTCTGGAAAATATGCACAACAGACGTCTAATACAGGCCCTATTTACAGGCTTTATGCTGAACACTGCACTTTTAACAGCATATATAGTAACATATTAGCTAGCGTTCTATTGGAAATCACACAAGAACCAAACACCAGTGTGTTCTGTGCCAGCATTAAACCAGGCCATGTGATATGTAAAGAGCAGATTAGTACAAGACAATGTCAGTGAAATTCAGTAGCAGCCTCAGTCCCTGAGGATTATCAGAGCAAGGAATTCTAGCCCTGAACATCATATCATACACTGTTAATCTACTGTTTAAAAGCCATGCGGTCACATGTATGCAACCCAAAATACATGCATGGGGTAAAGTTTGCACCAGGTCTAGTAACCCATAGCAACCAATAAGACTACAGCATTTATTTCTGTGAACTCCAACATCTGATGTGATCGTATGGGTAACTGGACCTGTTGCAAAATTTGCTTTTTATTATATTACCCAGTTAATCCCTAATAAAAGTAAGAATGTTAAACCCAGCATTTAAAGATATCAAACTGTTGGAGTATACTTCCTTTGCTTCTTCTCCCTTTAATATGATGTAACAAGTCACACCCTGGCAATGCTCTTTGGAGTGGCAGTTACAAAGAAAAAAAGCCCTGCCAAACCTATTGGCTTGAACTTGCACAGACAACTAATAGCTGCAGGTAGACTTACACTGTCACGTACGTATTCAGCAGAAAGCAAGCCATGGATTTAGTGAGAGGAATAATGAATGTATGTCATGCAGATGCTGCTCAGTTGTTGGAGGCATTTTTATAGGATGATAGAAGGAAAGAACATTTTAGTAAAGTGTGCTTGATGCATTCTTGGAAGAATATGTATTGCAATACAGGTATGGGAGCTATACCCGCGGTCTTCCAGAGAGTGGAGTCATTTTGTAATATGAAGCACCATGCCCTAAGGATAGGAACATATTAGAACATTTTGGTAGTATTGTACGGACTGATTGTTACTAACTACAGGCTGGCAGCTTTAGCTTATCCATGTAAGATTTCTGTCCACTAAATGAAGTACAAGAAGTTAAATGTGCTGGAGGACTCTGCCTATAAGATTACATAGATAGGTCCCTTGATTTAGCATTAGAGCAAACACACATTGTTCTTTTTGGGGTGCAGTGAAATGTGTTTGCATGTATAAGTGCTGCCAGTTATTCAGCTTAAAACTCCAGTTCCAGTATAGTCCAGGTGCAAGTACTTTGGGCCATTGGGAAAAAAAAAAACATCAGTTAATTTAATACTGTACCATCATATCTGACTAGCATAACAATTACAAATTAGGATACTTTACATACATGGATTAAAAGAGCATAAATATCCTACTCTCATCCTAAGAATCTCACTTTGGAGTGAACCAGGAAACCTATTATTGTGCCACAGGGATGAGCAGAGATTGGAACCTTGCAATGACCAGAAACATGCAGTGTCTATCGCATTTATTCACTCCAAATCCAATAAGGTCCGCGCACTCAGGACTTTTTTTTAAAAAGTTGAAAAGATTTTTATTGCAAAACTACAGACTGACATTCGGCCTGGTCCCAGCACTTTGAGTAAGGCCTGGGACCAGGCTGAAACGTCATTCTGTAGTTTTACAATAAAAATCTTTTTAACTTTTTAAAATAGGAATAGAACTAAATGAAAAAGTTTTTTTGTCTCAGCAGTTTCTATTTAAAACACAATATTACAGCAAAAGCAAAATGATAAATCGTGGTGCACAAGCTTCCACCTCAGTTGCTTTCAGTTGTCTACCTTCAGGCAATGGAAAAAACTGGAGCTGTACTAAATGGCTAAATTCCTAAAAAATATACACGCAAGCATAGTGCTTGGCTTTCATTTTTAGCTGATTAAAAAACGAATGGCAATGAAATAAATACAAGTTATTCCTAAACATTATCAGGTAACACTTCCGAACAGATTTTATATAAAAAGATATTCACAAACTGACAATTTGTAAGCATTTGAGTTGTTTCTTAGGAGAGCAAATTCTCCATCATCTGGTTTATAAGACTGTTCTGTTCAATGAGCTGCTGCTCATGGCCTCCTATAGCATGGCTACTGAAAACACAACAGGAAATTGCTTTCTGAGTATATGTCTTTTAAACTGCATGGATTTCAACCCTGACCTGTGCCAATATGTAAAATTGTTCAGGAATGTTGTTAAAAAATTAAACAGGCACAACACTACTTGACTACAGTGATGCTGGGATGTAAAGGGTGGAACTAGTAAAGGGAAAAACACCATCAGCATAAGCACTAAAGAAAACAAATATATATATTCTTTTTTCATGTAAGATCTGTGCCTAAAAAAACAATTGGTATTGTGAATTGTAGTTGACACCTTTCACTGCAAAAGAGGCCTGTTACTCTAGAGATCCAATAGTATGGTGCAAAAGAAATGGCCACCAGGTCCTTTTAGCAGCAAAGAGGCAAAATGAGGTATAAAGATAAACCGCGCGTTTCCTTCCCATACAGTGATACCCTCTTCTTGCCTCAAATCTTTCTTACTTTAAAATGACACCAGACCAAACCACCACTCATTCCTTGCACTATCTAGACAGAGAAATGTTTATCAAATAAAGAACATTCCAACTTAGCCAATATCCTATTTGGACCCAAACAGTAGGGAGGAAAGAAATCTCCATTTTAAAATATATAACATACATATATGTCTAAAACCAAAAAAACCTGAGATGGGATAGGAAGATATGGAGAGGAAACAAAAAAATATTTACTGGATATCGATTTGTCTTACAAAATTTACTGCTAGAACACATTGCCTGCCTATATTTTCCAGCAGAACGGACGTGTTTAAACCATAGTGCTGGGGAAGCCAAAGCCCCTTTACAGGCCAGTCCAGCGCTCAGGTTATTACTCACTGCCTACTCACAGCAGTGTATTTCATAGTGGGAGGATGCTATATTCTAATGCTGTAGGTAGGAGTTAGAAACACCTCCCATATTTTACAGCATAAATATCAGTAGCTACCTCTGCACAACATCACTGATTTCCTGTACACATGATAGTAAGTGATTAAGTACAGGGTTTGCACTAGGGGGAGCTGTGGAGGCACCCCCACCACCAGCTGAAGACACCTGCAGTTCCTGTAAGCTCACCTCCAGTCGACTGACAGCCTCACGGAAGGCAAATTTGTTTCTTGTTTGAGAAATAGAATCCACATATCCAGTACAGTAGTCCAGAAGTTGATGGCCTGTATCTACAAGTTGACTGTTGGGTTGGGGTAAGGCAAGGGCATTGGATAGCAACCCTGCACACTGAAGAAGAGCCTCTTTGCTTATTTTCTCAGCAGAAACTCTCTCAGCTGGCTGCTTTGGCTTCCTCAGCACACTCCTACCAACCCCAGCTGCTCCATTTGAGAGTTTTCCGGTCTGGTTAACAGAAGGTGGAGGGGGCAACATAGGCCTAGAAGGCTTGGTAGTCCTTTCTGGGCAAGGTAGTGTAGGTGCAGCAGCGGCTGTGTCCTCAGCTTGTGGGGGCTGAAGAAGGCGCAGATTTGGGGGAGGAGGTGGGGCACACTTTGGCTTAAGCCGGCGCTGAGACGGCCTATCCCTCTCCGAGCCAGTTGGTGGGACATGTTCCTGAAGCAATTTGAAGGTGTGACCTAGGGAGTCCATTCCAACCAGTTGTACCTCATTAGATGCATTCCTTGTTGAAGGTGAAATGAGAACGGGCACCTTGTGATTGTGGGCTGCTGTAGAAAAGGCTGAAGTTGCACCTCCTGTGTGTTTGTTGGGTGATGACTTCCCATCAGCAACAGTTCGCAGACCACCATTTCTCTCACCGACACCAGTCCGTGGAAGCATCTTGGTCTTTATCCTGTCCCTGACTGGCTGAGGGGGCACAATATCCAGCCCACTCCTTGGAAGGTTATGCTGGCTCTCTTCAGGCTGTGATGAAACAGAGGCAGTGCGGTCCAATTGGACCTTAGTCCGGTGACAATTTCTGGGTAGAGTCATAGATAGCCTGTCTTGTTCAGGAACCACAGGAGACATAGAAGAGGTTGAATTGGACCGTGGGAAAGGCTTGGGTTGCTCCTCGCTGCTTCCAGACTTTCCTGATCGCAGTCCAAATGTTTTTTTGATAAGACGTGGAGTGAAAAAACCCGATATTCCAGTCCAGCCTCCACCTAGTCCTCCTACGGCATCTTCTGCTGGAAAACTACGTTGTGATGCACTCCCATAGCACTTATGGGAACCAGGGGATGCAGGGGAGTCTAAACCATCAAGGTGTGGAAATGAAGGGAGCTCTCCTGTCAACTCTGGCCTTTTATGAGGCTGGTTTTCCATTTCACGAAACGAACTGCTGCGTTTTGGAGGCTGTGGGGCACTTTTCTTCTTCATAAAAGAACTGAAAAATCCCCCTTTACGGTCACGGGTGAAGGTTGTTTCCTTGGTGTCACCCAAAAGGCTGCTAGGGGATTTATCCCTTTGCTTGCGTGGAAGTGCAGGAGAGCCACTGGCTACAGGAGAACCATGAAGCAATCCTAAGAAAGAAAAATTGAAAGAGGGGTTAAAATAAAGATGGAGATTATTACAAACTACATTTACTTTGATTTTTCATGGAACATATTAAAGAATTGTCCTATAGATACTCAGTATTTTTAAGGGATGCACCGAATCCACTATATGGGATTCGGCGAATCCCTGAATCCTTCATGAAAGATTTGGCTGAATACCGAACCAAATCCTAATTTGCATATGCAAATTAGGGACAGGAAGGGAAAAGTTTAAAACATTTTGTACTCCCTTGTTCTGTGACAAAGTTTTGTGATTTTCTTTATTGCCCCTAAAGTGCATATGCCAATTATGATTTGGTAAAACCAGACACAAGGATTTAGCTGAATCCTGCTGAAAAAGGCCGAATCCTGTACGAAATCCTGGATTCGGTGCATACCTAGTATTTTTAGATTTTATACTAAATAGAGCCTACTAATTAGTCCCTATTTTTTCTATGCAGTAGACCACCACAGGCAATTAAAAACTGCTAATACATGTCCTTTCCCCCCAATACACTAATAAAAGTGGTCAAGTGCAGCTGTATGTGTTTCATCTGCTTTTGATCAAAGCTCACACAAGGTAAAAATGCCTTGGAACATGACTTAGAAGTACTCTGCCCACGCAGGTCCATAGTAGAGATACTTTCATGGCAGATTACTGAGATGAGTAGAACCCATACTGAGCTGATGAATAGGAAAACACAGGATTCACCAATATGCTTTTCTTTCATGCAACAGAAACATTGGTGGAATAATTTAAACCCAAAGGAAAACACACACAATTTAGAGAATCCCTGGAAAGCATTGTGGAAGGAAAAGTCTTGCAGGCCCTAGATGGCCCCTCGCATTCCTAAGCCCCCCTCCAAGGTAGACTGAGCAGTTTCAAAGTGCCCATGGGGCCCTTCTATGAACTGTTTCAAGACTACCCAGGAGACAGTGTGCCATCTGAGAAGGTCCTTATCAGTAGTATGTTATGTTATCCTTTTGCTTCTAGCAGGTGCCCTGGCCTTGAAGCTCTCCCACTATGTTACTCCCTTCTCGTTCACATAGCTAGCTAACACTAGATAATTGTACACTGAGACACTATGATAGATACTTGGCAATACTCCCTTTTCTCCCTAGAGAGGCCTTTTCCCATTGAAGTTCCTCTCCTGAAGGGTATATAATGTGTGGTCAATCTTTTGTTTCTCAGTTCTGACCTACTTGTGTATCAGAACCCACGGAGCTCGTGTATGTTTATTATATAAATAATAAACTTGGATTATTCCTTTTACCTCGGTGATCTCCGGTCTTTGGATTATTCCCTATCAAATGGTGGAGATAATGCGGGCAGGCTCAAGACGCTGACTTCACCCATCCACAGTGAGGACCTGGAGAACTAACGGGACAGGAGTGGCCACACAGGGTAAGCATACCTTGTTCTGTCTCCTTTCTTCTCCGGTTCCAAACGGACAGGGTGTTGCTGTGCAAGCAGCCTGACCCAAGGTGATCACTCGAGGTATCTATGTTTGTCTTAACCATGTGTCCTGTATGAATGTGCATGTGATTGGGGACTAATTGCAAAGTGAAAAAGTTCTAACTTTTCTATACTCTTGCTGCTTATAAGAATTGTACTAACTTACCTGGTCAGACCCCAGTATACCCCAAGATAGTCTGCGTACTTGAGGGAAGAGGGCATTTTTTTAGTTGAGATGAAATAGGCTCACTAAGGCATTTGGCCAGAATGAGTGTAAGACTCCGTTAGGAGCATCTCGCCCTAGTGGGGAGGATTGTGAACAGAGGCTGATCACCTCTGCGCGTTCACCAAGGAGAGTGAGCGCAAGACAGTCGCTAGGCAGAGTGACTGTAGAGCATTCACCAGGTAGTGTGATTGCTGTTGAATATGGCAAAGATGTAGTGGCTTACTTGCCTAAGTGGAGTACACTTACAGAGAGTAAGTCATTTGCCATTCCTCCCAACGATACATGGGATCACCAGACAAGAGTACAAGCATTTAAGTACATACGCAGCACAGCAGTGATATATCAGAAGCTTTAGCCCCACAGACTTGAGTGGTTGTAACTCATAAGGCATACATAGAGCCGTCAGCCTCCCCACTCTATGATGGATTGTTTTCCCGTAATAGCTAAGAGCAAGAGAGAGGAACAAGAAAAGTTGATAGAAGAAGGGTTAAGTTAGATAATAGAGAACAGTGAAAAATTGACACCAAAAAGACAAACAGCTCAGAGATAAGTTCTCTGAAAGTTATAGCTCAGATACAGACGAGCAGGCTGTCCCCAGCCCCACAGCTAAGCTCTACCCCGCCCGTACAATACAAAGTAGAGAAAAAGGGGGGCGACGGGGGACGCTGCAGAAGTGCGTCTAACTAAAAACACACAGATCTTAGAAGGATTTTTCAAGATGTTCCACAGCCCCATACTAATCCACACAAATTTGCACAGGAACTCTTGTGTGTCAATGGTGCTCATAAGCCTAATTAGACCAATATATTATTTGTACTCAAAGTGTGTGGTCCAGGGGATTACCAAATGTTAGACAAAATGTATTGAGATACTAACCCTGTTGACCCAGCCCAAGTCGGAGTCTGTTTACATGCTCTGAAAAGTACAGTAAGCACCATTTTTTTTTTCTTTCAGAAGCTTCTTGGGAAATAGTTTTCAAATTTAACCAAGATGCCAAAGAATCTGCTGTCCAGTATGCTATTACCTTTGTGTTAGGACTACTAAATGATCCTCAAAGTAACCTCAGCATACATAGTCTTGCCTGGAAGCATAAGAAGTTAGAAAAGATAATTGCCGTTCCCACAAGTTGAGAACTCCTGTCTTAAGCCCCAGCAGGTGTTACTCGTTCAGCAACAGTCTAACAACTTCCAGGATAATTCCCAAAACTCCAGAAACAATAACTAACAGACAGCAGAACAGGTCAGATAACCGTGACAAAAAGACAGTTGTTTGTGTTAATTGTAATAATCAAGGGCATTATGCATATAAGTGCATATCCCCAAAGAAAGTCCTTTCCCTGCAGGAGATGCAGCCCCTTCACATTCCAATGCATCCCTCATAAATCCTGCTTGAAGGTGCGACGCAGCCCCGGTACCAGTATTTCCAAACACTTCTAATCACCATCCAGACCTCCTAATTGAAGTGTTTATTAATTAAAAGACCCTAACTTTGTTTACTGAATACTGGTGCTGCCCGCTCAGTTTTAAAGACTCACTCAAACCTGCCATTATCTGGTAATGTAGTCACGGCAGTGTGAGTTGGAGGAAATCCTCTCCCTATGGCAGAAACAAGCCCATCGCAAGTGTCCATTGGTCCTGTATCCACAAAAGCTGCCTTTCTTTTAAGTGCCTCCATCCCTGACAGTTTCATAGGTAGGAACATCCTTTCTAAACCAGTGTGCACCATATACTGTAATCCGGATGCAGTATTTGTGCCTGTCCTGCCTCCATAAGTGTCTGAGATGACCAATGCACTAGATACTACTAATCTTCTGTCACTAAAGGAAATTTCTGAGGAGGAAGATTCTGTACCTCCTAAATTACAATGTGTTTTAAGTGATTTGTGGGCTTTCTCACCAACAGATGTTGGGTTCATGTCATCCATCCCACCAGTGTCCATACAAGTAGACCCAAAGGGCCCCCCCCCAAAATCTCACAGTACCCACTGTCCAGTGCAAAGGTATAGGGGATTTGCCCTGTAATTCAAGGGTTACTTGATAAGGGAGTGTTCAACCATAGGATTGGCCCTGTAAATATGCCCATCTTGCCAATTAAAAAGCCCGGCAAGAATGAGTGGCGGTTTGTTCAGGATCTCAGAGCAGTTAACGAAGTTGTTATTGCAGCCCATCCGGTAGTGCCACTACCAAAACAGGTTGCAGTCATTAAGTACTAAGCCCACACTGGGTCCTCTGACCCTGTAGCACAAGATAATGCCTATGCTGATGTAGCTGCAAAGCAAGCAGCATTGTGTTATAAAATGTTTAAAGCATGTGTTGTAAAAGAACCTTCTCTTCCTGTTCCCTCTAGCGCTGTATTAGCAGCCCTTCAGGACCAAGCAGAGCCTGAGGAGAAGGAACGTTGGCTTAAAGCCGGATGCACACAAACTCCAAGTGGTGATGTTTTTGTTTGGCATTTAGGTGATTGCCCTGTTGCATCTCGTGCTCTGTTACCATATTTGGTTGCTGCCTCACATGATCTCACCCACACTTTTTATGGGGGGATATGTGATGTAGTGTCAGGAATGTGGTTTGCCCCCGGGTTCTCATCTATTGCAGCCAAGTATGTATAATTATGTTTTATTTGTTTGCAATATAATCTAGGTAAGACTATTCCAACACCTATCAAACACTGACCTAAACCAATGTAACAATTTCAGATATTGCAGATAGATTTCCTACAGTTACCTAAATGTTGTACCCATGCATATGTAATTGTTTGTGTTGACCAATTCCCTGGGTCCATTGTAAAAGCTTCAGATGAAGCTATAGCTAATGAGTTAATTGCAGAGATTGTCTACAGTTATGGACTGCCTGAGGTATTATCCTCTAATCAAGGTACACGTTTCATGGGACAGGTAATGTAATTCATCTGCACATAGACTTTGGGATTCATCAAATGTTACACACCATATCATCCCCAAGCTAGTGGGAAAGTCTAAAGGGTGTTCTTAAAAGCAGGCTAAGTAAAGTCTGTGCAGAGACTAAACTTGTGTGGCCAGATGCCCTTGATATAGTGCTTATGTCTGTCATGCACACTCCCCAAAGGCTAAGTAAACTCTCCCCATATGAAATATTGTTTGGGAGACAAGCACGCATGGCTCGGTACTTTCCTTCTACTCATCTTCTTTGCATGAACTATGGAAGAATGACTGAATATGTTTCTCAGTTACATAAGGAACTGACCAAATTGTGTTCTCGAGTTTATTCTTCATTACCAGATCCAGCGGATGTTCTGGAACCACATGCTCTCATTCCAGGAGATTGGATCCTCATAAGGAGACACAGTGCCAAAGATCTTCAACCTCGCTGAAAATGACCATTCCAGGTACTCCTAGTCACAGAAACAGCTGTAAAGGTTGAAGGGAAACCGAAATCTCAACTTCCACCTGCGGTGTAAGTGGGGGGGAATGTAGACTGAGCAGTTTCAAAGTGCCCATGGGGCCCTTCTATGAACTGTTTCAAGACTACCCAGGAGACAGTGTGCCATCTGAGAAGGTCCTTATCAGTAGTATGTTATGTTATCCTTTTGCTTCTAGCAGGTGCCCTGGCCTTGAAGCTCTCCCACTATGTTACTCCCTTCTCGTTCACATAGCTAGCTAACACTAGATAATTGTACACTGAGACACTATGATAGATACTTGGCAATACTCCCTTTTCTCCCTAGAGAGGCCTTTTCCCATTGAAGTTCCTCTCCTGAAGGGTATATAATGTGTGGTCAATCTTTTGTTTCTCAGTTCTGACCTACTTGTGTATCAGAACCCACGGAGCTCGTGTATGTTTATTATATAAATAATAAACTTGGATTATTCCTTTTACCTCGGTGATCTCCGGTCTTTGGATTATTCCCTATCAGCATGAAAAAAACCTCAATAATAGTAAAGCATTACTAAAACAAACTGGTAAACCACATTACATATAAGTGTATGCTTTAAATCGCATTCCATGCAAACTGCATAAAGAATAATGGGAAAAAATACCAAGTTCACCATAACAACTGAAATTTGGAAATATCCCCAGATATCACATTCACTGAAGCTGAGAGAGAATACTGCACATGCCCAATTTTAGCAGACTATTTTCACTTTTTTGTCTCTTCCTGCCAACACAGATTACAGCTTTATGGAAAGGAAGTAGTAGCTTCCTCTCTAGCACATGTAACAGAATACTGCCAGAACTTGACAATATGATCAGATCTCTGTTTGAGATTAGAGAGAGATTAACCACTGTTTCCCCAAACAACAGTACATGCAAACGTATGGATTTAGTGGTATATTTGAACATGCAAAAACGATTATTTGTGCATGAACCCAATCAGATAGCCACTTGGTGATAAACGATTTTGTCGTATTTGTCAGCACACAATATTGCTTATCTATTTCTCTAACAATTGGAAAAAGAATTGGAATGATTAACGTATTTCAGTTTTAAAATAATTTTCCAGAATACCTGGTGTAGAACTGGAAGTCGAGTTGTCTGAGGAATCCCCTGTGCCTTCAATGTTCTCTTTGTTCTCGACTTTCTTCTTTAAGGTGCGGGATTTTGATGGCAGGATAGGGAGGCGGTTTTGATATGGCACTGATGAAGTAACTGCTGTGCGTCCTAGCTCTTCTGCTACCTCTGCAGATGGAGATAAAACAGTAATATAGGCTACCCAAATACAATACAACAGAGTCCAGTGGCTAGAACACTTATCCCTAATAAAACAATGATGAACCCATTTCTGAAAAGAGCCAAATGCATATTTGTAAACATATATAACTAAGCTGGCTATACATGTGAAGATACGCTCCTTTGGCAAGGTCACCAAAAATTATGTGCACTAGTCTTACCCTCATTAATATTTGAATCATGAAACATGGTCTCAAAAGCTTGATGAGTCTCTGAAAAAGATGGCCTGTCTGATGGATTCCACTGCCAGCCTAGGAAGAAAGCAGCCTTCGTAAGAAAGAGCATGCCCATGCATGTTAAATGTCTTGGGGTGGTTGCAATAGGGGGTGGTTCTTTATTTTGACAAAGCAAACCATTTGAAATAATTCTAATATTACAAGAAAAAATAAAACCAGTAACCAACATCCTTTTACGCTAAACCATATATATGAGGAAAGGACTACTGCTTATCTCAAGGCACAATAAATAAATGAAAGTGAGACTAATTGCAAAAACTACTTACATGCTCTCATGAGCTCATACACTTTGGGAGGACACCCTTCTGGTTGTTCCATGCGATATCCCTTCTCCAACAAGTCATACACTTGTGAAAGGTCTATACCAGGGTAGGGAGACATTCCATAGGTTGCAATTTCCCATAGAAGTACCCCAAATGCTGCAGTAAACAAAAGAAAGCTTCTGAAGGACAGGTTTGAGCAGATTTTCGAACAAAGATTGGTATGTTTTAAGTGACAGATTTCATGAACAAACACACAGATTATTAGCACTTAAAAGAACTCCAATAATGTTGGAGAGAGATGTAAAGTCATTGTGAAGCTACAAACTACACGTGATGTGAATAGTAGGGACCAAAACGTTATGTGAATGCTTTAAATGGTGCATTAATCTGCCATTAAGAGCTTAATTATACATATTTTTTGCAGAGATGGAACAAACTCCTACGTAACATCCAGCATACAATCCATGCCGAAAGAAAAAGGGTTGAGCAGTGGGTGTATAATTCTACATGCAAGTCAGCTCTGTCAGTATTTAGAAGAAAAATTCATATTCTGCTTTAAAAAGAAACAGTTGGACACTATGATGTGGTGACATTATTTTAAATGGTTTTGAAGCCATCATTTATACCCTAGTGAAAGTCCTAGGGGTGACATCACGTTCTCTGTTGGGGAGTGGAATTTTAATCAAACCTACATACAGTACATCTCATTAAATAGTATAGTAAAGTACAAGAAACAAAATTAGCTCAATAAAGTACATCAATATCAAGTTTTCTTCTTACCCCAGACATCTGATTTTATGGAGAAAGTATTATATGCCAGACTTTCTGGAGCAGTCCATTTAATTGGGAATTTAGCACCAGCATGTGCTGTATACGTATCACCAGTCATAAGGCGGCTCAGTCCAAAGTCAGCCACTTTTACCACATGATTTTCCCCCACAAGGCAATTTCGTGCAGCCAAATCACTACAGAAAAAGCAAGAGATTTTAGCACAAACATAAACAAATAGAGCTAACTTCACATCCTCATGGTTCCCTGATCCCCTGAGTTCAGGTGCTTATTAACTTTAAGAGGTTAAAGTTGTGTAGTAGAATACAACAGTACACAGACTGGGGATTATACAACTCATACATTAAACGTTACTTATTCACCACAGCCTGAAGGGCTCCGCTGATCTCAGCCTGAAGCGGATCCACACTCTGTCTCTGCTCAATTGATTTGAATCAAAATCAATTGATTTGCATGCACACACAGCAGAGCAGAATCAGAGGTCAGTCCAAATACGTGAGAGGAAGGCTGACCTCTGCTGTCTGTGCACTCAAGCAGGCGGATCAGATTGAAATCAATTGAGCAGGGACAGAAAAATCAGACCAGCTTCTCTCAGCCGGCAAAAATATGCAGCCCTTCAGCCTGTGTGCTCACAGCCTAAAACATAAACATTGTGTGTACATTAGTAATGAGTGGCTGAAAGTACAGTAAAGGCAAACCAATTTAAAAAGCACCTATAATACCCTAGCTTCTAACCTGTTCCTTTCAATAGCCATAAAACTTCTCAAGCTAGTATATGTGAAACTCACCGATGAATAAAATTCTTTCTTTCCAGATATTCCATGGCAGAGGAGATCTGAGTAGCCATATAAAGCAGCACAACAGCAGTCACCTCTTCCCTGTTACATTCACGCAAATAGTCCAGAAGGTTCCCATAGTGCATATATTCAGTTACTATGTAAAATGGGGGCTCCAGTGTGCAAACACCTATAGAAGAACAAAGTTATGAGGACATAAACAGAAATACACACAGTAGGATGAATAGGCTTATTAAAGGGTTTGATAGGCTCGTTTCTCTAAGGTCGTTTTAACTTTTACATAGTATATATGAAAATGTGCATTCTTTCATTTAAAAGTGTTTCATACATTCTTTCACTCCATATCCCTCGTTTAAGACAGAAAAAAAGCACCCCATAGTAAACAATTAAAAAACAAACAAAAATAGCGACCCAAGGAGTTACAGACTAGGATGACTGATCAGTCTAGCATGTAGTAGCCCATGTGTGCAGCTTCTGCTAGCTAATGTGTGGAAAATATAAATGTCAGTATTCCCAAGTAATAGTAGCAGACCCCTTGCAGGACATGACTGTGGAAACCTACAGGGCTCATAAATAAAGGCCCATAATTCAGCAGGCAACAAGGACACTGCAGAAGTTGCAGCTACTGCTACATTGGATACCACATAGTGGTAGTAGCTTAAAACATTTAAAGAGATACTATCATGGGAAACATTTATTTTTCCAAAATGCATCAGTTAATGGTGCTGCTCCAGCAGAATTCTGCACTGAAAACAACAGCCTGCCAGAAAGCAGTTCCATCCTAAAGTGCTGGCTCTTTCTGAAAGCACATGACCTGCAATGGCTGCCTCCGCCAATATTACAATAATAAATCTTGTTGGTTTAGGACTGAAATTTTATATTGTAGAATGAACTATTTGCAGTGTAAACAGTGTAATTTAGAAATAAAAAATACATCATAAAAATCATGACAGAATCCCTGCATGTTGTAATATCTGACGCAGGAAAAAAAGACACTAGTAAATGCTTTAAAAAACAAAGCCTAAGCATAAAGACAAGTTTGCCTAACAACAATAGCCAAAGTCTAATGTTGATCCTGTACATATTACACACATTAACTCATTCTTATGGTTACATACCCAGAAGTTGAACTAGGTTAGGGTGTTTGATTTCCTTCATTACTGCTGCCTCCTTCAGAAACTCCTCCACTTCCATAGTGTCTTCCTGGAGGATGCAGGAAAAGTGATATTAAATGTTATCTGAATAAGCTAAGCAAACAATGGACCATTTTTGTGCTCATTTGAAACAGGGCAAATGGTTTACTTGGAACCTGTAAGGGGATCTATATGTCGCTTACACAGTAACAAGGCTGAAAAAACAGAGGTTATTTTGACATTCCAACATTTAAATTTTCAGTGCAATTGTTTCTGATTCACATCAAAGCACAACTGTACGTGCTTTAATGCATCAGGCACAATTGTATCAAATACAACTCCCCTGAGCGACTTGAGCCTGCAATTGCACTCTGCACTTGTAGTCATAACCAACCTCTTATACCTGTCTTAAAAAAAGTTCAGATAAAGTTTTGCATTCCACATAAACCCAACTAATCAAGTTAAAAAAAGGCAGGTGTATTTTCCCATTTGAGGGTGGTGGCAGACCTGGCTATGTGGCTTCATTTCCGAAGTCGCCCGAAGTTGCCTCACGAGGAAACTTCGGGCGACTTCGGAAAGCCCAAAGCGATCCAAGTGCCACCCTGCCGGTGATTTACATTCTAGCCGGCGGAAGGGCATTTAGGGGACATTAGGCGCCTGAAGAAGAGGCGATTTGTCGCTGGGCGACTAATCTCCCCCAGTAGCCACATCTGCCACCATCCTAAAGGGGTTGTTCACTTTCCAAACACTTTTTTCAGTTCAATTGTTTTCAGATTGTTCCCCAGAAAAATAATTTTTTCAATTACTTTCCATTATTAATTATGGAATTTTTAAAAACTAAGTTTAAAATTTAATGTTCATGATTCTGGTGTTTCAGTCTGGCAGCTCAGTAATTCAGGTGCAGATTCCAAACTTTTGCAACAGTTTATACATTTCTCAGCAGCATCTCTGGAGTATTAGCAACTATTGTATCAATTCTAACAGTTGTCTAATGAAACCCAGGGATTCTGCTCAGTAGGGACAAAGATAACAAATGTATCAATTTAGAACAGTTTTCAGGGTCAGCGAACCCCCCCCTTCGAGAGATGATTTAGAAGGTGAAAACATGACACTTTACACTTCAATATTAGAAAAACTGTCACAAATAGAAAATAGAAAGTAATTGGAAAAGGTTGTTATTTCAGGTGAACTATCTGAAACCAATTAGGTGTTTGAAGGTGAACAATCCCTTTAAGGCTCAAGCAATGATCACTGCTGTGATCTGGCTGCCTGTAGCACATGTTATATGCTCCGTTCAGGCTTTTCTTTCAGGAAAGAATCCTCCACTGCCCAACATATTTAAATGGCCAATTTTAAGGCAGAGTGAGAATTTGTGGCTTAAATACCGAGAGTCAATTGTGGATACGACCTTTCATGAGTATTGACTACAAATGGGTTTCACTGCACTTAAAAAGGTACATTTACACTTTAGGTGCAATGGAGGTTCCCTGGAGATTTACATGAGAGACTTTATATTACCTTAAGGGTTTTGACAGCTACTGTAAGGTTGTATTTTTTCCAAACACCAACATACACTTCGCCATACTGGCCTCCACCTAACTTGTGCTTCATGGTGATATCAGTACGCTCCATTTCCCATTTATCATGGATAGGGGACACTCCATAAACTGTAGGTTTGTTGCATTTTGGTGCCGGGTAGTGCAAAATTGTAACAAGGCCATCAGCCACAGTAGAATGATGGTGAACCAGTTCAGCTAATGTGTTAAATCGACTCTCTGCTGTAACATAGACCTGGAGAAACAAAATTATTGATCAGGCAATGGCATTAGTTTATTCTATAACAAAGTAACATAAGAGCAGATGATGAAGGAGGCACATTGCCACAAAATACACTCCTTAGCGCATATAATCTCGATATTTTATCGTTGATCTTATCACAGGAACAGCATATCAATCTAAATAATAGAGTTATTAAAAAAATCTTTAATAAAAACAAATAAATCTTCTGATGGCTCAAGGGCAGTACATTATAATTCAAATGGCAGCATATGTTCATCTCTGAAAGTTGCTTAGAAATCTCCTCATTAATTGTATTGAACTTTGAAAGTAAGGAAGAAGAAATAGGCCTCCTCACCTTCCCATCAGAAGCTGTATTGATGCGGTAGTGATAAACACGGCCCTCGTAGCGTAGTGATATAGAGAGCTGACCAGGACTACTCTCACTTTCACGCACCAGGAAACTACCATTGATAAGACTGCTGAGCAGGTACTCTGCTGCGCTCCGAGACACAGGTCCATGATACCAGGAGTGTTTTTCCAAGCTGTTGACAGGAGTTATGTAATTGCTGGGCACCCAACCCTGCCCATTCTTAGACAACACCTCACACCATTCCCCATTCTGGTTGTAACACAGGACACGGAGCTTTTCTCCTAAAATAGAAAATACATATTAAATAATTAATGAAAATGATTAAAATTACTGAACTGAATGCATAAGATGCAAACCTTTCTTTACAATATAGAGAAATATCAGATATATATTTTATAGATATATATATATATATATTGGTTCCAATGAGTATCCGCACTCTGATGCACTCCAATGGAGTTTTCTTCTGCTGGGGTGCACGGTTAAAATATATATATTCAAATTCTGCGAAGAACCAGCACTCCCATATGTAAAAAGTAGTTTTTTTATTTCTGTTGCATTCCAACGTTTCGGTCCCTATTGGGACCTTTCCTTGAGAAAGGTCCCAATAGGGACCGAAACGTTGGAATGCAACAGAAATAAAAAAACTACTTTTTACATATGGGAGTGCTGGTTCTTCGCAGAATTTGAATATATATATATATATATATATATATATATATATATATATATATATATATATATATATATATATATATATCTATATCTATATCTATATCTATATCTATATCGTTTTGAGATTTCTGACTTGTATAGGCCCAAAATTACAAGCAGTAGCGTACCAAATTCTCAAAGCACTGCCCCAAAAATAACATACTTTACAATATAAGTAGGGATGCACCGAATCCAGTATTTGGTTTGGGATTCGGTCTCTCATCAGGATTCGGATTTGGCCGAATCCTTCTGCCTGGCTAAACCAAATCCTAATTTACATATGCAAATTAGGGGCGGGAGGGAAATCGCATTACTTTTTGTCACAAAACAAGGAAGTAAAACATGTTTTCCCCTTCCCACCCCTAATAGTGGATTTTGTGCATCCCTAAATATAAGGCAACAAATTCCACTAACGGTGGGTCTATCCCAGGAAACCATATATTTTTGGCAAGTGAACACACTGATGAAACCAAAAATGGGTGTACAGGTATGGGATCCGTTATCCAGAAAGTTTTGAATTATGGAAAGGTTGTCTCCCATAGACTCCATTTTATCAAAATACTCCAAAACATTAAAAATGATTTCCTTTTTATTTGTAGTAATAAAACAGTATATTGTACTTGATCCAATCTAAGATATGATTAATCCTTATTGGAAGCAAAACCAGACTATTGGGTTTATTTAATGTCTAAATAATTTTCTAGTAGACTTAAGGTATGAAGGAAGATCCAAATTACAGAAAGATCCATTATCCGGAAAACATCAAGTCCCTTGCATTCTGGATAACAGGTCCCATACCTGTATATGTCTTTGTACTTTAGTAAACCTATGTACATTGGGTACTAATAATAACATTATTATACAGCGGAAAATATAAGTAGTTAATGTACAATTTCATTTCACATACCTTTGGTGATGCTCAGTGTATTGTCTCCACTGGCGACAAAGTCATAAAGGGCAAGGAAAAGGTTAGGATCACTTTCTGTGGCTCCCAGAAGATTCTCCTTGGAACTCCAGCGGATAGCATCAGTAAGAGCCTGTGGTTCAGAGTCACTGCCATAAGGACGATGTAATGCTTCTAGAAAAGATCACATGAACACGTGACATAAATGGAAAAATAAGCAAAAAGGAAAGATGTAGCTATGACTGACATATATATGAATGTAGGAGTATTAAATAAGTCCACAGTCTAAGTAGAACTATAGCTGTTAGTGGGTTATCTAGGGATTATGTAGTATAAACTACAATTTCCCTGAAGTCCCTTTATTCAAATGACAGCAAAGACAAACAGACAGGGACACCAACTCACAACAAATTATGCACCATTTTTCACTTAAAGAGATCACCAGAAATTAAACTCTTTTTTACATCCATCATAATATTGCCTTTGAAAGCTACTTATAACTTTTTCTGATGCCCCATGTTCCTGTATGAGGGGACTGCCATATTTGTGCAGCAAGAGTCCGTTAGCAGGCGGAGATTGGACAGTCAGGTTGGCAAAACAGTCAGGTTTAGAAACTTCAACTAACAATAACTTAAACTCCCCATAGATGCGACGATTCTTTTGCCGAACGGCCGATTTTAGGGAAGTCAGACCAATCCTTCGAAATTATCGTGCGGTTAGTGGGATTCGAACGATCTTACAATTTTTCGGCCGACATCTGTCGGGAAATTGATCGGCCAGGTCAAAAAATGTCGGTGCCAGTGCAATCTTTCTATGTTTGCAGGGCCAAGCAGGCAGCTACCCTTTGTTTTCCTGGCAAATTGGTCTTTTTAGTTGATGGACAATTCGTACGATCGTTCTGAGAAGATCGTGGTCTCACGATCAGGATCTGATCTTTTAAAAATCTCAACATCTATGGCCAGCTTTAGAAAAACAAACCTCTCAGCAAAAAATGATCAACATGACATATAGGTAGCTTTTAAATGTACATTCATATTTTAAAAAGTCTTTTTTTTTGTGTCAGTATCACTTTAAGCCCAAAAGGATCTCTATCACTACCCTTCCCACTTTTCGCAATTAGACTTAAAGCACCTTCATACTCTGTAGGTTTCAGAGGAGCCGAGTATGTGCCCTCTACAGGGCAAGGATCATCTATCTGTGCCTCTTAAAATTGGACACTTAATAGCTAATTTATAAAAGTAAAAATTGGGATTCTTAAACGGTTTTAGGGAAATTCCAAAAATGTTTATTAATGGTCTTATATTTTAGAAATGCGTGAATTTTTCCCCTAAAAGCATTTCACTGCAACTTTTCACAACAATGGTTACAAATGTAATAATTCTGCTCATTTATGAAAGCATTTTTTTGCCTATTATCTGTACTTTGCAGTATTCATAGCTGCTACTAGCTCTATCTGTACTATTAATGCACTGTAAGAGCAATGCATATATCAGCATTATATAAATGGATGTCTGTAAATGTATGCTAGTTAAAATGAGTAAAAGACATAGCAGATCCAGTGTTAATGTGAAACAATAAACACCATTCTGCACTCAAGATGCTAAAACGAGGAAGCATTTCTGGCAGCAAGTGGACAGACAGTCGAGGAGTCTGGTGGCAGAAACAAGTGATATAAATAGGCGACAATTAAATGCAGACAAACATGATCCCAGGGTTCCAGACTCCTTTCACTGACCACTAGTGAGCACTTATTTCTGTTACATTACATCATGTAAGTGCTAATAACAATCTGTGGGAGCCAAACAGGTCTCCAACCCCCCTCCCAAATTATAATACTAATGGATTCACACAGAGCTGAAAAAAATTGTACAATTGCCTTGATTGAACATTGCCAGTTAAGTGAACTTTTAGTATGTTATAGAATGGCCACTGCTTAGCAACTTTTGCAATTGGTCTTCATTTTGTACTTTTTTTTTGTTTTTTAACACAGTTTCTGAATTATTTACTTTCTTCTTCTGCCTCTTCAGATTTCAAATGGGGGGGGGGGGGTCACTGACCCAGGCAGCCAAAAACCTATTGCTCTGTGAAGCTACATATTTTATTGTTACTTTATAAAAAGGACAAATATTACAAAATGTAGACCAATTGCAAATGCTCTCAGAATAACACACTCTACATCATACTAAAAGTGAACAATTCCGTTAAGTTTTCCCAAAATTGTATGTACTACTGTGCATTTAAGTGGGTTGTGCTTTAAATTTACACAATTTTCTACCCAGAATTTACATTAAAAGCATGTGTGTATATATACACACACACACTTACTTTTTATAAGTAAATTGTGGGCAGAAAATGGTGTTAATTCAAAGCGCCTACTAAATAGCACTTTCAAAATAAGGAAATGTACAATTGAGTCTTGACTGTATACTTGTGGTAAACAGTTAAAGAAATAAAGACGCAGGATGCCTGTTAATAAATATACAATATACCAATAAGAATAAAGGAGCCAAGAGCAGAAAAAAGAAGCAAATTATCCGGAGTGATTACTAGGACAATATATAAAACATTAAGAACAAACTTGATAGAAAAGATACACGTTCAACGACAAAGATAAAAGACATATACTTGTCACACAGAGCCGATCTATTTCAGCTGAAAGTGAATGTACCTGTATCTGAGCAGAACACAACATTTTGCAGGATGGGCCGGTCCCAAAACGATATGCCTTTCATGTGCCCCTTGCCATCTAATGTTCTACAAGAGGCCAGGACAGGGCCAAGGATCATGACCAAGTTTATAGAAAAGGCAGCTAACAATGTGGCATAAATGCGGATGTGTGTGTGAGGACTGTTGCAGAAATGAGGAGGCTGGCATAGCAAAAGAATTTGAAGGGCTGGGTGGGGACGGGAGGAGACCAATGCAAAGGCTTAGAGTCCAATTACATGCAATGGCTTGTGAGTAATAACACCAGCTGCTGTTTCATGATGCTGTGCTGTATGGGAGGAGAGGAGACATCTGCTCTGGGGTGGAATTCCATGATTTACCTGCTCTTTACCACAAACACACTAATGTCTTCATAGCGACACATATTGGAGAGAATTTGCCAAGGGAAATATGCCAGAAGACTGTGTGCTCCCTATGAAACAAGACATGAGAGAATGCAAGCAGCAAGTTCATTAGACATTCTGAGCTACATTCCCTTGAGAACAATGTGTCTCTGCTAGTCTACAAAATCTCCACATTACTAATCAAGTATTTACTTGCTCACTGATTAACCAACCCCAGCAGCTGAATGTCTGTTTGCGGCCTACCCCCAGAGTACCCTAAGCAGCACCCCATTTCATTCTGTACGAATCCCTATTCAGACATAAAATCCATATTCATATACACACAATTTTTATATTGCCAATATTGCAAATATTGCTGACAAAACTGTTCTAGAAAGCAGCTGCCCAGTGTGCACTGCCACACTGCTATTAGAGGTATGGGATCCGTTATCCAGAAACCCATTATGCAGAAAGCTCCGAATTACGGAATGGCCGTCTAACGTAGAAATGAAATAATCCAAATTTTTAAAAATGATTTCCTTTTTCTCTGTACAGGTATAGGATCTCTTATCCGGAAACTGGACCTGGCTGTCTCCCATAGACTCCGTTTTATCCAAATTTTTAAAAATGATTTCCTGTTTCTCTGTAATAATAAAACAGTAGCTTGTACTTGATCCCAACTAAGATATCGTTAATGCTTATTGGAAGCAAAACCAGCCTATTGGGTTTATTTAATGTTTAAATTAATTTCTAGTAGACTTAAGGCATGAAGACCCAAATTACAGAAAGATCCATTATCCGGAAAACCCCAGGTCCCGAGCATTCTGGATAACAGGTCCCATACCATACAGACTTTAGATCTAGAGACAGAGGCTGGCTCATGAACATTATAGTTTTTATTTGTGCCTTAAAACAAAGGAAGTTGTTGCAAAGCAGATCCTTACCAAAGATTACTTGCACATTAAAGGGGTTAGTATGTTCTAAGGATCTTTTCAATTGATCTGCATTATTTCTTTTTTATAGTTTCTGAATTATTTGTCTTCTTCTGACTCTTTCCCGCTTCCAAATGGGGAGCACTGAACCCATCTAAAAAACAAATGCTCTGTAAGGCTACAAAGGTATTGCTACTTTTTATTACTTATCTTTCTATCAAGACCCTCTCCTATTCCAGTCTCCTATTCAAATAAATGCATGGTTGCTAGGTTTATTTGGACCCTAGCAACTAGAATGCTGAAACTGCAAACCAGAGAGCTGCTGAATAAAGAGCTAAATAACTGAAAAATCACAAATAATAAAAAATTAAAACCAATGCACATTGTCTCAGAATATCATTCTCTGCATCATACCTAAAGGTGAGTAAAAAGACATTACATTTACTATTGTGTATCATCTGGCAGAAGTTCTCTCATACCTTTTGGCTGAGATTTTAGATAGACTCCCTTATATATTATTACATTAGAACACTGCCTAGCACAAATAAGAAGTGTACAAAAGTGAAACTGTAAAATCTAACAAAATGGAAATTTGGGCTTGCATGCAGGTGCATACATATTTTAATCATATAGTGCTACTCATGTAAGAAGCACTGTCAGCTCAGCAAAAAATTAATAGAACAAACAGGGGTCATTACATTCATATAAAGTACAGCTACATTAAAGATTAAGTTCAAAGTGTTAAAGACTCAAAGCATCCCTTTAAAGTACAACTCTTTGATCCGGATAAAAGGGAGAAATACTACTGGAGCTAATTTCCCTTTTCATTGCTTCCAAAAACACAGAACAAAAGAAATAGGAATACATGTGCAGCATATCTGAAAAGCAGATATGATGGAAATGGGGAGTGCCCCTTAAAGGAGTTGTTTACCTTTAAATAGTTTTTGAGCCATTTGGCTTTTAAACTATTTGGCTTTTGAACTATTTGCCTTTTTATTCAGCTGCCCTCCAGTTTACAATTTTAGTAATATGGTTGCTAGGGTCTAAATTACCCTAGCAACCATGCATTCATTTGAATAAGAGACTGTAATGTGAAAAGGAGAGGCCTGAATAGAAAGATGAGTAAGCAAATGTAGAAATAACAATTTGTAGCCTTACTGAGCATTTGTTAGACAAATTATTTGAAAGAGACATCACTGGTGATATAAAGTAACGCAAAATGAAATGGCCATAGTATATAATCAATAATATATATATATATATATATATATATATATATATATATATATATATATATATATATATATATATAGTTACGCCAAAGTTATTTAGTTACAGTTTTTCCTCCCAAAATGTGTATATTAGTGTTTAACAGTTTAAAGGAATAGTTCAGTGTGAAAATAAAAATAAAAAAAATAAAAAAACTTTGTAAATAGATAGGCTGTGCAAAATAAAAAATGTTTCTAATATAGTTAGTTAGCCAAAAATGTAATATATAAAGGCTGGAGTGAACAGATGTCTAATAAAACAGCCAGAATCCAACTTCCTGCTTTTTATCTCTATAACTCTGAGCTAGTCAGCGACTTGAAGGGGGGCCACATGGTACATTTCTGTTCAGTGAGTTTGTAATTGATCCTCAGCATTCAGCTCAGATTCAAAAGCAACAGATATGAACCATGTGGCCCCCCCTCAAGTCTTGGATTGGTTACTGCCTGGTAGCCAGGGTAACCAGTCAGTGTAAACCAAGAGAGCTGAAAAGCAGGAAGTAGTGTCCTGACTGACTTGTTATACATCAAATCACTCCAGCCTTTATACATTACATTTTTGGCTAACTAACTATATTAGAAACATGTTTTATTTTGCACAGGGTATCTATTTACCCAGTTTTTATTTTTACACTGAACAATTCCTTTAAAGGGGTAGTTCACCTTTAAATTAGCTTTTAGTATATTATAGAGTGGCAAATTCTGAGCAACTTTTGAATTGGTCTTCATTTTTTTTTAATAGTTTTTGAATGATTTGCCTTTTTCTTCTGACTCTTTCCAGCTTTTAAATAGAATCACTGGCCCCATCTAAAAACAAATGCTTTGTAAGGCTACACATGTATTGTTATTGCTACTTTGTATTATGGATATTTCAATTCAGTCCCTCTCCTATTCTTATTCAAATCAGTACATGGTTGTTAGGGTAATTGGGACCCTAGCAACCAGATTGCTGAAACTACAAACTGGAGAACTGCTGAATATTGCTAAACTGCTAAACAACTCAAAACTCACAAATAATAAAAAATTAAAACCAATTGCAAAATTGTCTCACTCTCTACATCATACAAAATCTTAATTTAAAAATGAACTTTAATACATAACTTACAAGGTGGGGTGGGGGCAGTGCCTTTTCGTTTGGTTACAGTTTAGCCGGGGAATGGGTTTGCCCATTTAATATTTTGTAATAATTTTGTTCATTGCCAAGGCCTTTACTGGCTGTGTCTGAGCCAGCTGTTCACAAGCCTGTCGTGTGGGTGTGTTCCAGGGACAGCTGGGTTGCTTGTGTTGGACAAGTTGTATAAAATGATACACATGCAGGTTTTAAGGTCTGTGATACAAACCAGCTGTTGTCTAGCTTTTGGGTGTGTGTGTGTGTGTGTGTGTGTGTGTGTGTGTGTGTGTGTGTAAGGTTTCTAGATTTCTGGTAAGTGGGTGTACTACAGAGCTCAAAAATTAAAGTTACTGTCCCCTGCCTCACAAAAATGTAATTTTTAAAAAAAAAATATATATTCTATATCACTACAATCTCAAACAAAGCCATTGATTACAAGGGTATAGTAGCCAGTGTGCTGCAACAAAAATGATAAATACTGGAATACACTGTGACAATTCTTCCCCTAATGCTTTATGCTACATGAATTATGTTCAATGCAAATCTCTTCAATGCAGCAAATAGGATGGATGGGTACAAGTATTAATACACCAACAAAACAGCCATAGAATAAACCAAAATGGAAATACACGCAGAATGAGTCCAACAAGTAAGCTACACTGATGAACACAAAACTAAAGCAGAACTGTAACACAACCAAGAAAAATCAATACATAGAAGTGCAGGTCAGGAAAAACTCAACCTGCGCCCCAACCTAACCTACAAAATATTATTATATTATATATATTAAATTATTATACTACCATTGTAGGATATGTGGCCAACCTGTAACTCAGTACTCTGGATGCCTCTGGTTCCAAGACAGGGAATCTTTGGATACAGAAGAGCAGTGTACTTCCCAAGCTTGACCTGACCCAATCCTAACCCGAAATGGTTGGCCAAATTTCAAACTAAACCTGCTCAACAAGTGGTCAACCCGTACATCACGGAGAGATATTTTATATTTTGCAGCTGAATCTTTGAGCAGGTGCAACTCAATTTGGCAGATGCAGAGTATTCCTTTTTGCAGTGAAGAAGCTTGTTATTATACAATACTGGCTCTTTCCACCATGTTTCTACGAATCTACAACTCCTCATAGAATAGTGTTATTAACAATACTGTGGCATCTATTTGCATCTGTTTGGGGCCTGCTCATTTTGGGCTATAGGCCATACATCTCTCTCTCTCTGTATTCATGCAGCTCATGGTCATTGAATCACTTTTGATTTGGTGCATCTGTGGCCCCAGCGCTGGCCCTGGCTTTTTCTCTCTTACTGGCCACTTCAGAAACACTTTTAATGTAAACCTACGGTAAGTTGTAGGTAAACGAGTTGTACCGTATATACCCGAGTATAAGCCGAGTTTTACCCGAGTAGCTAAGATTGCAGTCACTTTTAATCATTCCTATACCAACAGTTCACGTGGGGAGAGACTGCAATATCCCACAATGCGGTTATATGAAAGAATAACTTTTTTAGGGGCCTATGTAGCACCCCAACTCAGCCAAAGTCCAGCTGAAGAATGTTGTCTATGAAGAAGTTAGCAGTCCGGTGAGTGGGGGCTGCAGGGTGCAGAGGGGGTGCGGAAGCCCTGGATCTAGCTCACTTGGGGCCCTCTGGGCTTTGCTCAGTCTGTTCCTCCATGATATGACCTGTGTGCCCATAGCTTTGCAGTTAGAAGAGGGAGAGTACAGGCCTCTCCCCGCAGCCTTATAATTTGCCTTTTGCAGATGTGGTGGCAGAAGACACGGGCAGAGGAAGAAGAGGAAAAGGATGGGGACCTGCTGATGCCCCGCTCTCCCGCTGCTGATACTCCACCAAAGACCGGTCAGTAGAATAGCCAGGGTGGATGGATGGTCGCCCTGACGCGTTTTCGTTCTAAACTAACAAATTTTTTTAAAACATTTTTTTGATGTTACTGGTCCTTTAAAAGATAAACGAAGTGAAGGTCTCAAATAAAAATCTTTAGAGGCTTTTTGTCCTGAGCAACCAGATGGCATTTTTAACTTTTACTTAAAAGGATGGGGGTGCTCTATCCATAAAACTCTTTTTACAAAAATAAAAATATTTATATGCGTTTTTCAACATACAACGTACAATAATGAAGGTGTTCAATGATTTTAAATGTATTTGTAAATACAGTTGCCATTTATCTCTGGTTCTGGTTCCAAAACAATGTAGCAAGACAGTTCTGCTGTCAGCTGGCTTCTGCTACCTTGTTTCACAACCAGCACAGACTATAAGCGACCAGTTAGATTCTGCTTAGTTTTAAAAATAACTTCATAACTACTAAATATTTGTAATTAATGTATATGGGAAAGTTGTTCATAGTTGCATTTACTTGCTGCTTGGACATTATTAATAAAGTTATTCATAAAATAAAAAAAGCTACAGTTGTTTAAATTCCGGCAATCAGAAGGAATGCAGAAACCTAAACCTTATTTATTAAAGGTAGAGTTGGTTTTTTTTTGGTATTTTTCAGTCAAAACTAAAATTCTCAGGTTAAAAAAAAAAAAAAAATACTAAAATTTTTCAAGATTTATTATACCCCAAAGCTGGAAAATGCTCAAATCTGAAAATACTTGAGCTAAAACCTGTCAAGGTCATGTAGAAGTCAATGGTAGAGGTCCTTTGTACCATTTGAAGATGCTTGCTGCCTTCATGATGTTTGGTTTTTTTGGTGGGTTTCACACAAAAACTCGATTAATTTGAGCGATTCTAGGTTTTTTTTCCCAGAAAACTCGATTAATTTGAGTTTTTGGGGTTTTCATTCAATTCACAGATTCAAGTTTTTTTGCCCATTCAGGTTTGTTCATAAATTAGCAACCATTTAAGTTGTGAGTTCAATAGTGGTATAAAAAAAATCTGACAAAGCTTTAAAATTCAACCTTTGATAAATACCCCCTTAGTTATGTATTTTCTGTATTTGGAACTTCAGATCTTTAAATATACTTTATAGTTATACCTGGGCCCGGGGTTATTCCAGTAAGCACCACGGGCTTCTTCTTTCTTCAAATTTCCCGGGGCAGGCGCATGCGCAGTTAAATGAAATAGCAGTGATAGGAGCACCAGCCCGGGTTTCAGGTAAGTCAATACAATCACTTGGGGGTACCTAACATTTGGCACCCCCAAGTACACAAAGACTTCCTTTAAGCCAGCAGCACGCAGGGGCACATCACTCCTGGCAAAGCATCAGAATTAATGAAGCAATGGAGTGTCTTGGCTGGAGAAGACTACCAATACACTATAAATGTACAAGAAGGAAGAGGGGAACATTTTAAGAAACGGATACCGCATGGAATTGCTATTACATTTACACATTACTTTGAAATCATTTAATATAAAAAGTTTTTAGAAGTACATTTTATTTCATTATACAAATAAAAACCCCTTTAATAGAGTGTGTGAGTGTAATATATGTTTGTATATTATGCATTATTAGGGTTAGTGTGTTCATTACTTTGTTAACCTGCCCTTTCCTTTACCCTTCTTTAATTTATAAAAAAAAAAAAAAAAAAGAGGTTTAGACTCCCTATGAAGTATAGGAATTCCTAGTGACCACAAATGTGATTGAAAGATCTATCTGTCAACATCACAGACAACAAAAGGATGGCTTTTCAAGTAACAAAATGTGATAAAACCTCTGTAAAATAGTGCCTTTGGCAAAGCTGGTCATAAAAGGCACTCCTTTTAAATAACGAAATGTGTATCCACTTCAAAGAGCACATTGGTAACTTTATAACTACTTATTGTCATTAACTTGACTGATTGGAACCTGCCAGGCATGCAATATCCCTGATGGCAAAACAGTAAAGGAATAGTAAAAATACATATTCAAAAGAAAGACTCCCAGGCCCACATGTTAACCATTTTGCAACCATTTTTATGCAATGTAAAAGTACTTATAGCATCTGTAACCTTCACTTTATCATTGAAAACCAACTGCATTTATTCAACAGTATAACAGCTTATTAAGTATTTGCTTAGAAATACTGACCAGCTTCAACGTGACCTATGAAACTAATGTTATCTGCTCCTTACCTCTGTACCAGCGGTACATACCAGTTTTGCCCAATTCAAAACAGGCATATACAAATGAAATACATATATCCTCTGCTCTACTGGTTCTGACTACTGAAACAATGCAGTAGAAGTCAGCTGATTAAAGGAAAACTATACCCCCCAAACAATGTAGGTCTCTATTAAAAGATACTGAGTAAAACAGCTCATATGTAAAACCCTGCTTCATGTAAATGAACCATTATCATAATAATATACTTTTCTAGTAGTATGTGCCATTGGGTAATCATAAATAGAAATTTGCCATTTTAAAAAATAAGGGCCGCCCCCTGAGATCGTAAGATTCACTGTGCACACATACAAACCACATGTAAGGTCACATGAGCCAATTAACAGACAGAGTTCTGCCTTTTGCTTCCTCACTTCTTCCTGTTACAGTTAGTGTTGTAGTATTTCTGGTCAGGTGATCTCTGAGGCAGCACAGATAGAGTCACAAAATGGTGGTTCAAGGCAAGAGATGTAAAAGGGCAATATTTATGTAAATATATATTCCAGTTTGGTAAGATTCTTTAATATGTCATTCAATTTGATATAAATTATCTGTTGCTTAAGTATTCATTTTGGGGGTATAGTTTTCCTTTAACAGGCCTAGAGAAGAGACTTCTGATACATGGTTTCAAGAGTCAGATCCAGAGAACAGAATGGGATAAACAAATAGTGCTTTTAACTGCAATTATATTTACATTTCAAAACATTTCATGAAAGTACAGTTTATTTCATTATGCAAAAAAAACTGTTTTGAGGCGAAGATTCCCATTAGTAATATTGCAATATAGTGGCCATATTTCATTTCCAGTGATACAATGTATTAAGCTGGCCATAGATACAAAGATCTGATCGTTCGAATCCTCGAGCGATCGGACTTCCCGACCTGCCACTAACCATTCAGATCAAGTAAAGTAGTAAAAGAACAGATCAGCCGATGTTCTGCCCAGGGGCGATCCTGGCCCCTCCACCACCTGACGCAGCAGCAGTTGCTGCTGCCCCCTCTCCCCCGGAAATTTGCTCTTAAAGTACCAGGAGCAGCATTTTTGCTGCCCCTAGTACCTAGTGGGGCGCTGCCGCCTGAGGCGACAGCCTCAACTTGCCTCATTGGCGAAGCACCCCAGGTTCTGCCCCACAGCAATCGTACGAAAGTTATGTCCGACAAAAGCTGGTGACAGTCTCCCACTGATAATCGTACGATAGGCAATACATGTAGAGATATTATCGACAGCCGGCAGCCGACAAATCTTTTAACCTGTCCGATCAGACGAAAAATGTCTGGACTCTCCACACACCGTTCAAAAATCCCCAGAATCCTCGATTCATACGATCGGATCTTTGCGTCTATGGCCAGCTTAAGATTTAAGTATATCATCTGTGATGTTACCTGTGTCTTCATTAATAAGATTTTTCATCAGCTTGAACTAGAACCCCAAGCTATGAAGAATGACAAGTTTATACAAAAATGTATGTATATTTACATAAAAGCTCCTCACGGAGTTCAACCAGGACTTGGCCCATAGGAAATGAACATCAGGTAAGTAGAAAGACTGACCCACTGTACAGAATTGTTACAGCAGTATGTCTGATTTCTGATTTACTACCCTACTATCGTTGCATCTATGGGAACCTCAGTAAGCAGGTTGGACAGTGACCTGCAATCCTACCACCAATTTTTGATTTCTGTTTAGATCAATTTATTTAGGGCACTGGCTGAGCCTGAACAGATGGACAAATTGGCCAATACATGACTGTAAAGGTGGTCATACATGCAGAGATCCTTGAGGTGGGAGATATCAGGCTCATCCCATCGAGAGCCCTAGGGCCCAACGATCTGATCACAATGAGGTAAATATGCATCAACAGACCAATGTGGTCCTTGTGCCATCTGGATGATTTTTTAGACCTGTCGGCTGACTGGCATCACAGTTGGCACATGTACGACTGGCTTTACCCTGCACATAATAATGATGAGTAGTGATTCTGGAGTGATACATGGATTCAGTTCATGTAAGGAAATGTGAGGAAACTGAATTCCTGAAAGCATTGAAGCTCTGAACTTTGAAAGGATATGAAAGCAAGAAAGCTATTTCCTTAAGGCTCAAGAAACAAAAATATCCCTCAGTCTAATACAATGAAGAAATAACACTATAGGAGTTATTTTCAGTGCCCATGGTAAAGGATAAGGTTAGAATTTATAGAGTGCTGTATATTCCAGAGCACCAGGATTGGGACAGTGAGTAAAATATAAATAAAAAGATGAGATGATTGCAAATCATTTAAATCCTATGTTGAATAGTACAAAATACCACATATCCGATGCTGAAACTAAGAATTGTTATTTTCTGAAAATATGCGCTCATTTTGAATTTGATGCCAAAAAGTTTTTTAAAAATTTGGCACAAAAACCTTAGAGGATTTTACCAATTGGCAACAGGTCAGTAAAATGATTGGGTATGAAAAAAGTGGATCCTATTGAGACTGGGTCGCTCAGAAGTAGAGAAAACCACTCAAATATTGCAACAATTTAAGAATAAAGGCACTTACAAGAACACATTGATAAATTTAGCGCTAGTTATGGTCATTAACTTGAAAGATTGAAATCCAACAGGCATGCAATATCCCTGAAAGCAAAACAGTAAAGGAATATTCAAATTATATATTCATTCTCCAGTTTTATCAAAGAGTCCCAGCCACATTTTACAACAAATTAAATGCAATAGAAAAGTCCTTATAGCATCATTTGTTTATATGCCAAAGCACAATCTGCACGCCTCTATAATGAGAGTCTGGCTGCTAAACTGACCTGCCTGCAGTCCAGACCTGTCAACCATTGAAAACATTTGGCACATTATGAAAGGAAAAATACTCAAAGAGCCACATCATTGAGCAGCTCAAATCTTTTATCAGGCAAGAAAGGGACAAGATTTAATTTTCAAAACCATAGAAATTGGTCTCCTCAGTTGCCAAATGGTTACAGATGCTGCTGGCATCATATTCCAAATGAGCATGTTTCAGTTTCATCATTTGATATGTTGTCTTTTGCAATTAAATACAGGGTTTAAATAATCGCAATCTCTTTTTATATATGTTTTATAAACAGTTTCCCAAATTTGTTGATTGTGTGTTGAATGCACACAATTCAGGAGTGAACTTTTTCCACATTCAAAACGTTACCCTCACATCCATTCACCCTCAGGCTGATCGATCAGATAGGGTATACAGTCAGCCACTTTGTTGGGATCAACAATGTTACATATATATCAGTGCAGCCTAGAACCCATACAGAACTTTTCCCAGTTAGGAAAGTTGTAGTCTAATGATTTCATGAAAAACATTCCGTAAAGGGGGAACTATCGTGAAAATTAAAATGTAATCTAAGCTTCAGCATACTGAATTAAGAAACTTTGTAAATACAATCAATTAAATATTTGGAGTTGTTTCTGAAATAATCAAGTTTATGTTCACGATCCCTCTCTCAGCATCTGTTTCTCTTCATTATGTCTTCTTGCAGCAGTTGGGTGTCAGATATTCATTGACAGTTAGATCCAATATATCTTATATGGGGGCTTCCTTTCCTAGCAGATCTATTAGAGCTCACTCAAATAACTGATTCCAGTATAAACAAAATCTAACAAAATAACTGCCTTTTGCAAAAATTCTGCATGTAGAGTGACAGGTTATCTGGTGATTTTAATAAAATGAGCGATAGTTCCCCTTTAACAATAACATTTTAAAAAAAGTGTTTTAAAGTAATACAAATATAATGCAGTGTTGCCCTGCACTGGTAAATCTGCTGTGTTTGCTTCAGAAACACTACTATATAAATAAGCTGCTGTGTAGCAAACTGGTCTGGGACATTGGATAGCCTTAATGAGTTTCAGGGGTACTTGAATAATGTACATTCCACCATGAAGTTTACCCTTGAGGTCAGTCGCACTGAGTTGCTCTTCCTAGATGTCAATATTATTTATACAGGGCAAAGGTTTCTTACTTCAGTTTACACCAAGCCCACAGATAGAAACAATCTTCTAAGACCCACATCATACCACCCATAGATTTATTTAAAGGCCTGCCCCAAAGTCAGTTGCTACGTGTTAGACGCACACCAGTAATGTTATTTATTGTATGAAATGTCCTTGTTGTTTGGCCTACGTGGGCCAAACAAACGTCTAGACCTATAAAAACCAGACTGAACGAGCACAAATCCACAATCATTACCAACCTCCAGTGCCCTCCCCAGCGCCTACTGTCACCAAGGAGGCTTATAAAGATAAAGAGAGAGTTAAAACAAAACATTTTTTCACACACGGGCACAGAGTGGCACAACTCCGCTGGCAGGTGTAAGAAAGAGTTAGCAGCAAACAGGGCCAGGATACAAAAATACTTCTGTTACAGAGGGAATGTTACTGGATCTGGTTGTTACAGACCAGATCCCCCAAGGGTCTTAACGAGGAGTACAAAGTCTTGCTTTTTATGAAACAATATAACAATTTAAGCATTTGCTAATGTTATTCCTCTTCCTTTCAGATCATTCCTCCATCGCTGGGCACCAGGATACTTAATTTCTTTTGGGTTTGTGTGGAGTGTGGCTTCTCCAAATCTTGCTTAGCAAAGTGGGCAGCCATTCAAAGGAGAAAAGGCTCAGGTTACACAACAGATAGCAGATAAGCTCTGTAGAACATAATGGTGTTATCTGTTATCCACTATTTATCCTGTGCCATATAGCCTTTTTTCAATTTCCGCCATTGTTACACAGCAGCTTGTTTATATGAACTATAGCAGTGTTTCTGAAGCAAACAGATCAGTTTTACCAGTGCAGGGCAACAGTACTTCATATTTTCATTACTTTAAAACACTTTCATTTTTTGGAGTTACTGTTCCTTTAAAGGAGAAACCCCCTTTCTTTATACTCAAGGATGTGCTGCAGGGTAACATTTTAGTCCATGATAAAGAAGCCTGGGAAAGGTAAGTATAATGGAGATGCACCATTAGTTTTTTTCCTAAAAGGAGCACTGGTCAGGGGAAAAATAGATTCTGTATTCACAGGGGGTAAATACTCTAAGTTTATCTCAACTTCCTTGTCCATTAAAAAGGTCAGACATACTGTAGGCCAGCATTTGGGCAATCAGATCATGTAATCTTCTCCCATTACTCCAGCACACATTCTCCTCTTGCTGCCACAGAGAGTATACAGCTGTGTAAACAGAGATGAGGAAGGTACAAAGACAAGAGAGGTTAGAATGTTGACCCAAAAAAAAGGGGTCTCTGTACTACTCCTAAATCAGATTTCGCAGCTGTGTGCTCAGCATTTATTCATAGAATAGAACCAGTATTCCTCAGTGCTGTACAACAAATAGGTGTATACATCAAAACTTGCATACAAACATATGATGGATACCTGATACAAGAGGTAAAGAGCCCTGCCCAGAACAGTTTACAATCTAAAAGCAGAAAAGGGCTATAAGTCACAAGGTGGGATGTCAGTACAGGTAAGTAATGGGTGAAATGAATGTGGTTAAAGATACATACTAATGACAGTGCCTTGATTTTTTGGTCACGGATAGAGAAACATTTCTATAAAAAAAAAGTCTTGAATGTGCCATTAGCACTCCAGTCTGTCCTAAAGACTATGATTAGCTGTTATTTATCTCTTAGGGTAGGACTACACTGACGTTTTCAGCGCGATCCGACGTGCTGCGACAAATCGCAAATAGGTAAGTGAATTCATTGTCGGATGAAGTTGCAGCACGCTGCGTCTACATCTGACAGTTGTGTCGGATTAACGTTACGACTTCATCTGACATTTCTATCTTACCTTATTTCCGTCGCATGCGTTTTGTCTCAGCGCGGCCGGATCGCACCGAAAACATCCGTGTAGTCCAACCCTAATTTGGCTAATAGTGGTTACACAAAAGACAAGTTAGTGAATATTTTACCAACAATTCTTCAGATGGGTTGAATGGCGGCGTGTCTGGTCCAGTAATCAACTCACGGCATAATGCAAGTGCCAATTTCATTCTCACAATCTGTTTCATCTTGCGTAATCAGCTCTGGTGCAATCACACCTAAGGTTATCAAGCCATTTAATCCTTTTGAGGAGGCACCACCATATGCACAGACAAATATACATTTTGGTCAAAAATTAACCCACTTGTATAAAACAAAAATGTATGCATTTGGACATCTTAAATGACTGTAAAAAAATTAACTGAAATGCATTTTTAAAAAGAGCAAATGGATTTTTTTATATTTAATTTTGAAATCTGACATGGGGCTAGACATAGTCAGTTTCCCAGGTGCCCCATGTCATGTGATTTGTGCTTTGATAAACTTCAATCACACTAATATCACCCCCTACTTCCAACCCCCAGCAGGCTAACAAATGAACAATGGGAAGGTAACCAGATAACAGCTACCTAACACAAGATAACAGCTGCCTGGTAGAACAGCACTCAATAGTAAAAATCCAGGTGCCACTGTGACACCTTCAGTTACATTGAGTAGGAAAGATGGCTGCCTACACACCAATATTACAAGTAAAAACAAACACACTTGTTGGTTCAGGAATGACAGTTTACATGGTAGAGTGAATTATTTGCAGTGTAAACAGTGTCATTTAGAAATAAAAATGACACCATAAAATCCATGACAGAATCCCTTTAAGGTATGAAGTTCCAAATTATGAAAATATCTGTTACCTGGAAACCCCCAGGTCCCAAGCATTTATTATTGTGTTGTACCATCTGATTAATCAAAGGACTGTTTAAATGCACAGCACTGTAGTACAGACAGCACTAAGAGTAGTTCTTAGCAGTAACTTACAGAATATCAGATACTTTTTGATACTCTACAGGAGTTTCCCCTTTAAAAAACAGGAAACAGGATGTCATTGCTTAAAATGAAAATAACATCAAAATGGAGTTAGAAAGGATTTCGGGTTGGATAGCTGCAAAACACACTATGTCCATAAGTCCCAATGGTACATATATGGGATTCCTAAATACTCAGCAGTGACTTGCAGACTGGCATCAGTATTTGAACAAAACGTCAACCGTGATAGCTTAAATTTAAAGGCACCTCTCAAATGTTGATATTATGTCTACCAGTGAATAAATGATGTCTTTGTGTGGTTTACAATGATTTAAAAATATTTCTATACCCTTTAATATTAACCTACAGTGGAGCCAATTCCTTATTCTTATTGGTGGCCAGAGGTTCCCTTAAGATTGATGGGATATATAGGTCTTTTAGATTAGAAATGCCCCCTACGGGAGAACCTTGGCTATCAAGACTTCTGTGTGCAGGCAGATGCTATCCATTATCCTAAATGCGAATCACACTTTGGTTATATGTGGACACTTGGGGATTTTTCATGAACTCTGATTTGAAACCCAATTTAAGTTCACGTGATCCTCTCTAACCAACAAGAAAGCATGCAATAGCCAGTGTGTTTAAATGGGAATGAGGATGTCATATTGCCCACTGTATGTTCCCCCAACCTTTATTTCTAGTTTTGAACCAAAAAGTACAGTAGTCTGTGGTACTAGCGTCAACTTTAAATGCTTCGCTTCTGCAGCTAAAGCGATAGACATATACATGCCTCTTACCATCCTTTGTGTCACTCAGCTCTCAAATGTTCAGCCTTCATATTGGGATAGCTAGTTAGTCTAGGATTCTAAAGCTTGGAGGTATTGTTTACATCAGAATAACAATACTGTCCTAGCCATGCACTGGCCCTTTCCCTGTGGCAATTTATGTCAAGGCTTTACCTTTATGATAATCTTTGGCATAAGAATTTTTCTGCTATGAAAACCCTTTACGTGCTCCTTTACACAGGGCCTGCCAGTTGCATGTACCTTTTTATGAAGTACAAAGGATCATAAAGATCATGACTGTTCAAGCTAAAGGTCCATGGACTGGATATGGCCTTCCAGAACATTGTTATGCCTGTAGTCTGTTTAAGGCCTCTACAGACTGTACATCACAATTTTTATATAATCGGTCATTTAAATGTGTAGTGATATCAAATAATATGAACAGATCACTACATGTAGACAATTTAACAGCATTGACAAGTTGACCATACACCACATCAACACTAGAAATCTGCTCCTCGACCACAAAACCGAATAGGAGAGCTGTCAAAAAGCCTCATATACATGATCAACAAAATGCAGACCTGGTCTTAAAGGACCAACAGCAGTTGATATTGTCCCACGTATGGTCAGTTCTAGATTATATGACAACAATGCTATGAAATGGTGTCTGTGGAAGCCGTGTAACTCTAGAAATGCTTGCAGTGACTGTATTTTAGGCCAGCATATCCAATATTACATGTCCATATGATCGCTAGTCCTGTGTTAAGTAAAGGGGACCTGAATATATGTTAGGTGCCTGTGATTTGTGAGATTTTGCTCAGTCTTAATCTATATTGCTAAAAAGTCAATGGACTACAATTGGTATTTCCCACAAGATATCTACATTGGCACATTGGTAGGATATATGATGTCCAAGACTAGGCATGTGACTGATGTGGGCTGTGGATGGACTACAACTCCCAGCATCCCTGTGAGATAATTGTGTTGTTTACAAAGAGCTGGAGGGGGCGCAGGCTTGACATCCCCGCCCAGACGACACAACATACCGTGCTGTGTAAAAATGTTAAATCCAGCCTCTGGGTTGTTTCTGCCGGTCGCTTCTCTCCTTCGGCCGCCGGTTCCTGCTATACTTCCCACGTGGCTGCTTGGCTTAGTCCCGCTGCTTCTTCCGCTTCTGTGCGGCTGTTGAGCACCAGGTGCTTCACCTCCGACGCGGCCTACCTGCTGGCCCATCACCGGCCTTTAGTAAGCTGCCTCCCCACCACTGCAGCCGCCCCCACCGGGATGGCCCAAGGCAGGCTGGTCACATCCCTCTCGTTACTAACAGGTTTATGTCCGGTTTCCCCAAGTCAGGAAAGATGTCCCCCCTCTCCGACTCGACCAAAATAATGATGTTCCCAGTCACAGCCGGGCTGCGGCTTAGGAATCCACAGTCACAAGCTCTGGCTCCGCGCCTCAGCCGCAGCCCAGGCCGCCGCCATCTTAATCAGCGAGAATTTGCAGAAATTAGGCAGTGCGCCTCCTGGGTCCCATGACGAAAATCTACAGCGCCCACTTCAGTTGATTCTAGCAACGCCCAATAAAATCATGGCGGCGTCAACAAACCGGGTCCTGTCCTGTGGATTTAGTGAAATTAGTTTACTAGGGCTTGGAGGAGCACAAAACGCCTTTCCTCAAATATTTGCCCTTGGAAAAGGCCCCTAATGCACTATCCTCTAATGGGGAAACTTTATAATAATTGTTTTAATTGATTTATACGTGTCTAACGCCAGTATGTACCACAAGAATAGGAACAAACACCATAAACAACATACTTTTTTACTGCCTTTTCGTTATACTTTGTAATATGTTATTAGACACAGTGCTAGTCATAGTAACAAATAATAGCCCTAAATAAACACAACCACAGTGTTTTTTGCTATTGAGAAGTGCTCTCCTCATTCTGTAATTTATTAACAAATAATAACTGTTTAAACGCGTAAAGGAATGTCTCCATTTTTTTTGGGGGAATATTTATTAATTAAAAAACGTTTTTATGTAGGTTACATCTTACCACACTGCAATGGACATGTTTCCCATAGCGTTTCTTGTTCTAGATGGAACCTAAATAAGTATGTGAATGGTCTTTGTCTTCTCTTCTCCATATTCCCTAGGTTACATAGTTGCAAGAAGTGTCTTTGATCACACTCATTATAATTATTGAACGACTACTCTTGGGAGAAGGTTTGCCACCTTTTCTGGAAAAAAAATACCGGCCTACTTAGGAGCAAACTGACCCTAATTGCTCCTGGTCTGGCCTTTGGTACCCAGTGGGACCTCATATCAGTGTGGCAGTGCTGCTGGTCTTTTTTGTGCATTATTTAATTGAAAGTAATCACCGTCTAGAATCTCTGTAGTGCCCAATATAACATTTCTGCCTATCATGGCATGTCTGACACTTCTCCAGATTTCCATCAACCATTCTAACATATTTACAGTCTATTAGTTGATTTCTGGATTGCAGACTAAAGTTCTACTAGCAATAACAAAATATGTTGTAAACCAACCCAGATGTATTTTAAAGGGATTCTGTCACTGGAAAAGTTTTTTGTTTTCAAAATGCATCAGTTAATAGTGCTAGTCCAGCAAAATTCTGCATTGAAATCTGTTTTTTTTGAAAATCAGACAGATTTTTTTATATTTCATTTTGAAATCTGACATGGGGCTAGACATATTATTAGTTTCCCAAGCAGTGAACTCAGTCAAGTGACTTGTGCTCTGATAAACTTCACCATTTACTGCTGCACTGCAAGTTGGAGTGCTGTCACCCCTCGCCCTCCAACCCCCCCCCCCCCCCCCGCAGCCCATCAGCAGAACAATGGGAAGGTAACTTGCTCCCTAACACAAGGTAACAGCTCCTTGGTCCATATGAGAATAGCACTCACTAGTGAAGTCCCACTGTGACTCCTTCGGTTACATTGAGTAGAAGAAACATAGCTTATCTGAAAGCAGTTCCATGCTGAAGTGCTAGCTCTTTCTGAAAGCACATGATCAGGCAAAATGACTTGAGATAGCTGCCTACACACCAATATTACAACTAAAAAAATACCCTTGTTGGTTCAGCAATAACATTTTATATGGTAGAGTGAATTATTTTCAGTGTAAACAATGTAATGTAGAAAATAAAAATAAAACCATAAAAATCATGACAGAATCCCTTTACACCAATAGTTGGAGTAAAATACTTTTGTTTCAAGAGAGAGCAACTAGTGTTATAAACTAGTAATTTCAAATGTGTCACTTTCAAAAAATCTTTTTAGATAATTTGTGTACCACCAATCTATGCACCATCTAGTATGGACAGCAGAGGGACTTCAAGCATCCATCACTTCATAAGGAAAGAAGGCCTTGCCATCTCCAGTTCCATGACCTCTATACACAGCCGCTATCAAAAATCACGGGCCCGTACAACAACATTTTCTGGGCCCGTAGTCCCCTCCCAGCCCTGCCCCAAAGCCCCACCCCAGATCCCGCCCACCTCACACCTCAGTAAAAAGGCCACACAAATATCAGCGCTAAAAAAAGTATATCCCCTCTACACACAAGTTATAAAAAGCCATTCGTGGTCAGGACCCCCTACAAGTTAAAAAACAATATTGGTGGCTTGGGACCCCTTCAAGTTAAAAACATTGGTGACCAGGGTCTCCCATAAAAGTTAAAAAAAATACTGGTGGCCAGGGTTTTAGAACATTTTTCTAAAAAAGACTATTTGTGTCCATTAGAACCTCTTCTTCAGGTCTCTTCACCAACTTTCGGTAGCTTCTCCTCTTCTTCAAATCTATTTGGCAGTTTTGGGTCCAATCGGCAGCTTCCGGGTCCAATTGACGGCTTTTGGCTCTTTTCGCAGTTTTCAACTTCAATCTGTGGCACCAGGCCAGGTACAGTTGTGCCCCCCTGATGGAGGCCCTCTGTATAAAAACACTCAGCCTTCAGTCTTGTATTCTTATATGGTCATGGAACTCCACAGTAACATATACTATCCTTATATTTTACAATAGGGGGTACTTTATACACTATATTATGGATATCAATCAGTTCAGAAATTAGGCAGGTTTTAAAATAACATCTGCCGATTCACCATGTCTGCCAGTGCATTGGCAGATAAGGAAGTGAACAGGAGCTGCAGCTCTTTGCAAGAATGATCAGAACAATAAAAGGCAGCCATACTTTGCGTGGTTCATCGTACACTCTCGTCCGTTGGGCTCATGGACTCTTTGGTCAGAGAGAGTGCTAATGGGCCCATGTATGGCCACCTTTACTCTTTTTATTTATTTGCTAGCTTATTTGCCTCAGAACATGGTTTTAGTTAGGATCCATGACAACTTCAAAAAGAATTAATTTTACCTTTTACTTACATTGTCCCAACACATTGCAGCAATCAAATCGTTATTTTCCATTTACTATTCTTTATGAAGCAAAATTAAACATTTAACTTGCATGTTTTCCCTTCAGCAACCAAGGCCAGTGTGTGAAAAATAGTGAAACACTGAATAATAACCACAAATTGATGTGTGTTGTGATGCAGGGACATGCACAAACACACAAGGCTGCTGTGGAACAATACTGAAACTGCTAGTCTGTGTTTTCTCCTTATATGGTTCTTTAGTTTCTGCTTTCCACAAGGCAATGCAGTAGAAATGCAGCATTTCTGTTCTCAGCATCTAGAAAACCAGCAACATTTTGAAAGACCAAATGGTGGAAGCATGTAATACTATTTTTAAACACAATTATTAATTAATAATATAAGTGAGTGGGTGAATTTCACACATAAATTATTTTAAAATAGATGCTTTTTGTACCTACAAAAGCAAGCCACAAATCAAGCACAAGTACAGATGGCATTCTGCTAGAAACTGAACATTTCTACTTGAAAATGCAATTTTGTTGAGAATTAGCTATGTCAAGCACACATGAAAAACTGTCCTTTAGGTGTTCAGGGAACTCGTTTGACCATTGAAGAATGTATATTATGATACATTACAGTTGCCTGTAAGAATGTCAAGCATCTGTTGTACAAAGCTAACAAGTTTAATTTTTTAACCACCTTTAAAATATATTAATGTTTATCATATGTTAAAATTTTGTGATATAGCCATTAATCTTGACTTAACGTTGACCACTTTTTTAAGCCAACATTTTGCAGGCTTACCCCATAGCTCACAACAAGATTCATTTAAGAATTGCAATTTTATCATCATGCTTTAGTTATAGGACATCAAACAATCATTCAGACCCTATATTACTCTAAAGTCTTAAAGGGGCAGTATACACTTTTCCAACACTAATGCAATGAATAAGGCATTGACATACTCTTTGGAGTTTATGCATTTAAAAGAACTAAGTTTGCCCAGGTGCAGTAACCTATAGCAAGCACTTAGCATGCAGCATTTATTGATCACCTGTCTAAAAGCAAAGATGGCATTGGTTTCTATAGGTTATTGCACCTGGGCAAACATAGTTTATTACAAATTGGGGTTAGCCTTCAGTTATACATATATTTCTTGTTTTTTCTTGCACTCAACAAGGTAGTGTTTGAATGAACACAACAAAGCACATACTAGTCCACTTATAAGCCAACCCCTTCCTCCCTCAGCTGTGGCCTGTTAGTCTTTTAGATAAGAACCAGCTTATTATCAGGAAGACCTCTCAGTGGATGCTGATTTGTTTTGATTGTGTACAGAAGAAAAGGAAGTAGAATGTTACTTTACTCACAAGGAATAAAGAACATACACACAGTATTTCTTAATTAATATTTGCTGCCAAAAAAAATATGTCTAGCATAAGCCCTATTAATTGGAGTATACTGCTCATTTAATAAAGGAATACGATGGTGAAATCACTGCAGACGTGGAGGGGCAAAAGTAAGAAACCCCGCAATGATTGCATTCACTTAGCTAATACCCCTGGCTGGTGCTCCTGTTTGCATACAACAGCACCGGCTCAGGGTTCTTCTCAGTGATCACCATTGAGAGATCCTCTTCTGAAACTTTTATAATGTTTTTAAAGTTTGAGTACTCTTTATGCTGTTGACTCTAGGGTTTTCACTAAGTATTGCACTGGCCCAGCTATTAAAATTATACTTTATGCCAATGTATAATGTGTAACAAACATAACATGAAGGCTTGTGGTTTTTTTACAGAAATTGGGACAACCCTAATCGCCTCAATATTCGTTGACATTTTTACATCAAAATAGCCCTATATTTTTTTGAGTAGGAGCTTTAGGGGCAGTTCATGAATATGTATTATGTACAGAAGAGCTCACAACAGACAGAAAGTAGAATTCCTTCAAACAAAAACATTTGATGTGCATGGCATAAATAAATAAGCAGTGGGCCAGGTTAAATAAATAATGTCCTTGATACCAAAACTCAAAAAGTTTTTGAAAGGTTTTTGAAAGAGTTACATTTTTGTTTAATACAGTATGCTGACAAAACATTGTTCGTATGATTTGTTACATTCATTGGGGCAGAGTTGTTATGCTATTCTTCTGCACAGACCTTGTATTCCGCTTGTACCCCTGTCGATGCATGAGACAATAAAAGTCTATTTACACTGCAATGGATCTAAAAGTCACCTGGTAAAAGCTAAACAGACTGAGACATGCCACCTAGTGGGAACAGTCTGCATTGCTTTTCTCATGGGTGGTTTCTCATATGTATGTGCTTTTCTCAGTCTACTGAATATGCCATACACTGGAAAATATGTGTTCTACTCTCTGTACTCTTACTACATTATTTCTTAATAGCCATTTTCTTCTTGAGAAGGATTTATATTATGGCTTAAATCTGACCATGCACAAGATCAGATCATAATAGCAATCTATACATATCTGCTATGGGAGGACTGCACTAATAGGCCAATGTTGTCCTTACATGATCTTTAAAGATGTCCAACATTTTTGGCAAGTTTCTGCACTCTCTGTTCCAATAAAGAACCACCTTCATCTGGAGGTTGTCAATAGCTAAAACTGGACCAGGAATGGCCAGCTTAAGAGACAAATTCATACCGGATGATGCTGAACAACAAAGCTGTTGGGGCTGTTCAGCTAAAGGGTTGCAGGTTGGACATCCCTGTTATGACAATACTCAGTTTTGAGGTGCACACTACAGAGCAATGTTTTTAATTCTCAGGTTTACTGTGATGTGTTTTAATAGATACACATACATAACAAAGTTGCACTTTGTATTTTGGGTAAATTGCAATTTTTGGTAGTTGTATTATTAATCATGTGCTTTGCGTCCCACAGAAGAAAATCAACATAAAAATTTTGTTATTATAATTACATCAAAAACATATCGTAATTTTTTATTCCTAAAAAGGGGTAGTTCACTTAACTTTTAGTATGATGTAGACCAGGAGTCCCCAACCTATTATACATGTGTAAATGTAAAAAGAGTTGGGGAGCAACACAAGCCTGAAAAAAGTTCCTGGGAGTACCAAATTAAGCATATGATTGGCTATTTGGTAGCAGCCAATGTGGACTGGCACTCTAAAGGAAGTTCTGTTTGGCAGTATACCTGGGTTTTATGCAACCAAAACTTGCCTCCAAGTC